>NC_134399.1:60407376-60717358 GCF_050003625.1 Haematobia irritans | reverse complement strand
CCGGCCTTAATGAAGAAGTTGCTTACCAAACAACCTAATCAGCGCTGATTTTTATGGGCGATGTTCCGATTTAGAGCAGCTTTTACATAGCGCTAGGCTGTCCATTACATCTCTTTTAAAGAGAACATGTTCTCTTTTTGTGTTCGTATCTTTTTGTTCACTCTCTTTTTTTGGTGCGTATTTTTATGTCCAACAGTGCTCTTTATGTACTCTATTTCAAAAAAAAAATCCTAGATTGATGGAATTTTATTTATTTAGTAGGAACTCGCCACAATTGATCGCCACTAATTGTTTACTGGGTTAAATCTGTTGACAAATTAAAGGCCGGAACACAATTGCGACGTTTCGACGTACGGCGTAAAAATTAGAAATATATGTAATTGAACGTACGACGTAAATACGCCAATACGTTGTCGTCGTCAATTGTGGGCGAGATCATAGGAACATGTGTGTTTTATTTTTGACAGCGTATTTTTGAATTTATTTTGTTTATTTTTTAAGAAAATGTGATTCTTTTTGTTTTTTATTGTTGTATTATATTTTTATTTCGTTGTTTCTATCATTAGAAACTATTATTATTTTAATTTTAACATCAATAAAATTATTCATTATTTAATAAAGATTTTTTTTATTGTAAACTCTTTTTTAGTTAATATGTTCTCTTTTTTTATAGCGAAAGTTATCTTTTGGAAATTATCCATATGGAAACCCTACATAGCGCTGATATATTTGCTACTTTGAAGCACTGACTTTAAAACATCTATTACGCGCCAGTAGTGGCAGTCTATGCATGTGAAAAAGATGCTCGATTTAGTAGAATTACTCTGAATTGTTATACAATCTGGGGTTGCATATGTTATAGCATTGTTGGTATGAAGAAAAACATGCATTTGTTGCAATAACGTAAACGAATGATCATAAACTAGATTGACTACTCGTTTACTTTATTGCTACCGACACATACAGTGTGGATGCACTGCTTACTTTATTGTATCCCAAAAAGGGCAACTAAACTCTTACTGCTGAAATATATTTTTGCTGGGTTATTACCGATTGTTTACATTTTACTCTAGTAAGAAATACATTGTAAAACTGTGTTATCGGTACGCATACGAAAATTTTCCTTGAGCTGTGTACCAGGCTTAAATTGTCTAAATTCGTCACTGTCAAATACAACGCCGACAAAAAGTGAAGCTATTGACGACGAAAAACGTCGCGTAACTTTTTGTCGATAGCAAAATAAATCGGCAACAGAATACCAATTACAGACTACAGACGAAAAGCGACCTCGATGACGACATCAGGAATAAAGGTGAAGGTTAGGAATAAATTATACGGTATGATGGCAGCCCAACATTTTAGGCTCATTTAGGCAATTCTTATGACATATGTAAAAAAAGATGTTTCCCAGCATTGAATTTTCATGAAAATTAATGATATTCAGAAAATATTAGCGGAAGGCATAGAATTACAAAATCAGCAAGACGACAACTGCTTGTCTGTTTTAGCTATCACGAGCATAATATATCGATATCTGTAATATATTTTTTAACAACTATATTTTCTTTATTATCTAAAATCTAACACCAATATAACAATTTTACAGGATTCTTATAGATAAGCTAAAATATGTGTGTACCTTTTTCCATAGGACTAACACTATACTGCATTATAAAAATATATTCATATATAAATACTATTTCCATTAATACTATTTGGCATGTAATCAATACTATATTTCATCATCGCTGTTCTGGGTGCAAAGAACCTGTTCCTGCCACCAATCATGAACTTCATACACTGCATTGGCCTGATTATTAAATGGAAGCAGTTTTGTACCAGGAATAATGTGTGGCATTAATCCTGATGGACTACCTAGTGCTGGAATATGTCCATGATCGAAATGATTAAGCATTGGATAGTGAAACTGGCTTATATCGGCGGCAAAGAAACTGTTTTTCTTGTGACCTGGCCCAGAAATAACCGGAGCTGGCACCACGGGAAGTGTACTTGTTGTCATCGAATTTTTCTTTTTCTGTTGATTTGCAATGTGCAAGCGTTCCTTGTCGCTCAGAGTTGAACGCTGTTGAGGATCTGAGGATGTTGGAGCGAGAAATTTACGGCCTGCTGAACTTCCAGTGGAATCGGATCGATTCAAAGCATATCCACGTTTTGTGGCTGCTATGACACGTTGTGTAGCCTGAACGGTGGCAGTTTCTGCTGCTCCCGGTGTTGAAGCCATGGCGCTCGTACTAAGATCTTTTTCCTCATTTTCTGTAGAACTAAAGGTGGGCGAGAAAGCATCACTAGTAGGAGGACAAGTAGCAGCTGCTACGGAACCACTTATTGTTGCTATTGCTGACTTATCTCCCAGACCAGTAGGAGTCTTGTCTTCCTGTACACTTGGACGCATCATGGGTTCGTTGGTAGCACGAAGTCCAGCTATTAGAGAATTTTGTTGTTTCTAAAAAATAAAATATAAGAAATCGTTTACATATTCTTTGTAACGGTCAGCATGCAAATCTAGCGGAAATTTCATTATCATGTCAATAATAAAGTTTTTCATATATTGCTTATGGAAGTAATGCGTCGTTCCCAAAATACCTTTATTCGTACAAAATGTCTGACAATCAGCTTATAATGCGTTTTACAGACTATATATTCTTTACAAACGGAATGTCTGCGTTTGCAAAGAATCTTACAATGTGTCCAATCGGTACGACAATTCGTTGATGACTACATAAATGAGATCGGTGACGCATATGTATATAGATGTTTTCTTATGAAGCCCGGTATGCAGCTCTTGCATGCCAATTATGAGTCTTACAGATTATAAGTTTTTCCGGACGGAATGTCTGTGTTTGTAAAGAATCTTACAGTGTGTCCAATCGATACGACAATTCGTTGATGACTAAATAATCGGTAAATGTGTTATCGACACCATAAACATGCAGCAGTATCGATTATGCCTTCGGACTTAACTTATAATATGGCCAATATATGGGATATGTTCGACGCGACCACTGTCGTCCGGATAAACTAATGCACTTTACAGATTATTAGTTATTCCGGACGACAGAACTCGTGTCAAACATATCCCATATAATGGCCATATTATAAGTTAAGTACGAAGGCATAATCGATACTGGAGCCACCGTGGTGCCATGGTTAGCATGTCCGCCTTGCATACACAAGGTCGTGGGTTCGACTCCTGCTACGACCGAACACCAAAAAGTTTTTCAACGGTGGATTATCCCACCTCAGTAATGCTGGTGACATTTCTGAGGGTTTCAAAGCTTCTCTAAGTGGTTTCACTGCAATGTGGAACGCCGTTCGGACTCGGCTATAAAAAGGAGGTCCCTTGTCATTGAGCTTAACATGGAATCGGGCAGCACTCAGTGATAATAGAGAAGTTCACCACTGTGGTATCACAATGGACTGAATAGTCTAAGTGAGCCTGATACATCGGGCTGCCACATAACCTAACCTAACCTAACCTTTATGGGATCGATAACACATTTACCGATTATTTAGTCATCGCCGACAAGTCGTATCGATGGGACACACTGTAAGATTCCTTACAAACATCGACATTCCGTCCGGAATAACTGATAGTCTGTAAAGCGCATTGTAGTCTGCAAAGCGCATTACAGCTCTGCAATACATTTCTTATGGGAGCAAAATGTTTTTGTATAAATGTCCATTTACTAGAAACATACAGTAGACAAATTGTCTCAAATTTTCGTATTTTTCGTATATTGTTAAAGAAGTTTATAAAAATGTATTTTAGTGCTCACCAATATGGAAAATATTTATAGCTTATTTAGATTAAAGTCTTTAAGCCTACTTTAAAATAACATCGAGAAATTAATCGAAACTAAGTGGTAACATAGAATTTGGTGTCTTTTTCGAATGTCCTTCTAAGTGGACATCGGTAGTGAAAGGGTTAATCGACATGCATTTCTTATGGTTCCAATATACTAATGCACTACCATCAAAATTTAGCAAAAGTCGATAAAATATATAATTTTACATACGTAAGCATTTTGGGCTCTTATCTTTTTAAGGCAACCTTCCAGCCAATTTCTAATGGTCATTTTGGCAACTTCCTCTTCCACTAAGTATTCAAACTCTTCTCGAGCTAGTAACTCCTCTAGTTGTAAGGCTTTTCGGATATCTACCGAACGATATGATAACATGCTGCAATACAAAATATATAAAAAATACTAAAATAAAAATATATGACATATTCGTTACTTACTTGATGACATCGTGGAAGGTAACATCTTCACCATTGTGTAACTTATCCAGTTCATAGCACATGTATTTGAAGAGCAAACGATCCTTTTGGGGATCGCACTCTAAACGCCCTTTTAACAGACGTAAAATGAATTTCACTCTACGCACTGGTATCACTCCACGCTGATGAATATCCACAATATTCCAAGTGTTTTGAAAGTTCCGAATGTCAGCATATGATAGTAATGCATCTTCTTCATTTGAGTAGAATAAAGAAAAGTTCTCCATGATAATAGCTGCAAAAATAAAAATATGGATTAAATCAATTGGCATCACAATTCTAACCCAAATTGTGAACTGATAAAACTAACCCACAAGTAAGTTCAGCACTATATAAGTGATTATTACATAGAAGGTGCAAAAGTAAATAAGGCTGGCTGTAAAATTACCTGATTTCGAAAATAGAATAGTTAGATATTAAAAAATACGCAAATTTAAAAAATCATCAAGCACAAGACTTACCACAATCAGTTTCCCAGTAATTTTTCCCTGGTGTACAGTACGGAGGCTGGACCATACAATCATGCATAATTTTATTCCAATCTTCGCCTGTTACAATACGAAATAGCATAGCAACTCCCGTTACAGGAGAACCAAAATTAGCCCTTCGTCCAATACCTTCTCCATACTTAACAGTACCTGTAATTAAAGACAGTTAATTAATAGAATAGTGCCGAATGGTGAAATTGTTCCATACAAGCTCCGGCCTAAAAAATAAAAATATTTTAGCAATGATTTGCCTACTCTCTCAAAGTGATTTCATACATGGCGTTTAATACCAATCCGACTTGGCAATAAATCCCAATATGCGCTTCTAACGAAATAAAGGGTTATTTTTAAGTTATTATCTTTTTGTCAACACTGGTTTGGCGGTCAACATTTCCATGATATAATTTTCAAACATGGTCCCTACTATCGTTTCAAATAAAGGTTTTATTCAATTTTCTGGATTTTGTGTGTGTGTGTTTTTTAGAAAACATGTCTTATAGGTCTTAAAAAATCACCCATTACATGACAAGATCAGGGAATATGGTATATGCAGATAATATAATATGGTACCTTTTTTCGCTATCTACGCCCCAAGAAAGAATCACTTCAAATATGTTTCAAGAGAAAAATGTTAGTTTTGAACATGTATCATGTTTGTCGCAACCATGTATCGGATTTCAGCAAGCATTTTTTTAAGGTTCGTGATAGGTTTTCAAAAATTTCGCATATTAATCGGATTTAATTAAATTTCTACCGAAACTGACTTTATTTATGTGGTCTATATAACCATAGACCGATAAGAACCAATGTTTTCATGTTTGTTAAAGCGTGTGTATTAACATCGCGTCCCAAATTTCAAACGGATCGGATGAAATTTGTCCCTTCCAGAGGTTCCCGAAGCCAAATCTGAGGATCGGTTTATATTTGCATCGTTATTAGAGGGCATATACTAACTTAACGTACGAAATTTTAACCGGATCGGACCAAGAGACTCAACAAACCAAATCTGGGGATCGGAGGTTATACCTAAAAGTGGTCCAATATGACCCATTTGCAGTACCATCCTACCTTCATCAAGTTTTTCTAGATGCGGACGGAAATCGCTGGATCGACTGATAATTTCACCACGGCCCACAATACTTTATGGCTCTGAGACCTATATTTCGGTGTGTTAGAAACGGGATGACAAAATTAGTATCTATAACCCCCATCCAATGGTCAAGGGTATAAAAATTGGTCAGAAGTAATAAAGTACAATGACTCTGCCAGTACTTTTATTTTATTAACTGAATCCACTATAAGAGTTCTCTGTTTGCCAAATAAAGGAATCGAACGAGTACTTAGCCAAGTGAACATGGCGAAAAAAAGTTAAAATATGGTGGAGCAATGATTAGCATACTCGCTTTGCACACCAGGGGCAATGGATTTTATTCTAGTTTCGACTGTTGACATTTCTGATTATTTCAAGTCTTCTCTAAATGGTTCCGCACGTAATGTGACAGCCCGTTCGCAAGTAAAAAAAAGGTCGCCTTCCATTGAGCAACACATAGAAACGGGTAGCACTCAATGATAAGAGACAAGTATGATAAGACACACATTTTTTCTCACAATAGTAAACAGTTTCGGTTTCGAACAGGCCCTGACCAGAGAATGAAGCCGCCTAGTCGCGCCGCTGATTTCAGTCGCCGCCGACCATTTTTTGCCAGTCGACGCCGCCGCCGAATATGTCGACTCATCTCGACTCAAATTAAGCCGCCAATTAATCAAAAATATCTATTTAAATCAGAAAAATATAATAATAATTGTAGTATTTTTGCCAAAATGTTGAACCTTCCATCCACAATCACTCAACTTCAAACTGCTATGACATTTTTGCAAATATTTAGCTCAGAAAAGTTTAACTACACAGATGAAAAAGACTGTTTTTCATATGTTTGGCTATAAACATTATATGTTTGGAACACAAATTTTTAAACACAATATTTTTGAGTGCAAGCATATAAATGTTCATAAACTAGCATAACATGTTTGGGACATATATGTTAATATGTTGGAACATATTATGTTTGGGATATAAAATGTTTGTAAATATAATATGCTTGGATGCAAACATATATTAATTTAGAAATAGCCTATAAACATATATGTGTTTAGTAGCTTGGAGCGCTATTTAACAGGGAGCGATATTGAATTAAGTTGGTGGTTGTTGCTTGTTATTACAAAATTAACATTTTATTTTTCCTTGGGCAATTGATCAGCTACTTCCTTGATCCTTACAAACTGTGTGGTCCGCTGTTCGAATCCCCGTCCGGCAAAAGGTAAAATTAAAATAAATAAAAAATCATACAATTGAATAATTTCTTCTACAATGTTTGTATTACAGAAAACGGTGCTAAGAACTAAAAAATCTCGTGGAAGTGAGAAAGATGTGGGGGAATATACAATTGGGCAGAAACAAAATTTTGAGCATTCAGGTCGAAAACCTATGTTGTTAGTACCTATATTACCTGTTTATTTTCATAATTCATTATGATTGTAAATATATAAATAAATAAATAAAATTTTGAGCACAATATTGTTTGGGAGAATTTTTTTGTAAGCATATAATATTTTTGGGTGCAAAATGCTTCCAAACATATTATATGTTCACATAATAACGTATTGTTTTTTGGAAGACAACATTATTGAATTTGGATGCAAAAATACAAAATGTTTGGAACTTAGACTACCCAAACATATATTGTTTAGACCAATATGCTTTCAAACATATTATATATTGGAAGAGATCAAACATATAAATGTTTGGGCAATACCCAAAAATGTATATGCTTGAAGCAAAATATGTTTGGGAGTATATGTTACAGAAGCGATTTTTTGTGAGCGTGTAAATGTAAATTTGATTGTAAGATTGGTTGTACAACTAATCTCATTACCATTCGAATAACTTCAAATTGATTTTATAATGGATGATTGTGCGCCGCCGAATGGACAAATTTATATCGGCTTAGCCGTCAAGCAGCCAGAGGTAAAACTTTAGTGTCAGCCGCCGCCGACAAAAATGGGTCGGCTTCATTCTATGGCCCTGACCCTGAGATAACCGACTGCCATTTTTTTATCGATAAGGTAATTTTTTCTAGCTTGACCGAGCAATGTCTTCTAATATATTACATATTCAAACTTATTATTTAACAATTAGATTGTTTGTCAAATTAGATATCATCGTATTACTTGCTTGAAATTGTTAATGTTATTGCACTAGTTAAATAAATTTTATTTAGCTATACATATTTAATTAATTTAGCTATTTTCTGCTATTAGTTTCGTTTGATCTAGCTATTTTTAGCCCCCAATAGTTAGCAACATTGGATGTGTAAATCGGGATTTATAAAATTTTCCCAAGACTGTAATACTCAGAAATGTCGCTAAAATTATCGTGTGATTTATCCACAGCAGAGAAAAGTGCTTTGGTATTTATTGAAACACGGTGGTTGGTTGATTTCCAGAAGATAAATTTAAAACAAAGTTATCGACAAGCATTTATATGATTACGAATCTAAGTAATTATGTTTTTGTTTTACATAAACTCACCAAATAATATTGTTCCAGCCAAAGCATAAAAGAACACCAACAAAAACATGCCGAATATAATGAAAAATGATTTACACACCGATACACCTACAGTCAACATCAACATTTTTAGCGTGGTGTGTTTGCCGGTTATGGTGAAAAATCTCAATATAACGACCATAAATCCGAAAAAATATGATAAGTCATTCTGAAAAGAATATAACACATTTATATTCCAAATATTCAATTCTTAAGCTCGGTATGCAGCTCTAACGAAAATTCCTGTTGCATGTCAATAATACAGTTTTGCTATGTATATCTTATGGCAGTTAAATGTAAACAATCAATAACAACTCCGCACGGAATTTTCGTTTACCAATATAGTTATGCATTACTTAAGGGTAGCGAAAATTTCGCTAGAAGTGCATACCGGGCTTTACGTTTAAATTACCCTTAATATGGTTTGTAGAAATATCCAAACCACTCCAGAAACAGTGACCAATAAATCGTAGCGATTGCGTCTCGATTGCCAATAACCACGTGGTGTAAAGGCAATAATTTTCATAACCACCTCAACGACGAAAACAAATGTTAATGTGACACTTAACAAGATGCAAATCTCTGTTATACTCTCCCCTTTGATCCACTGAAATCAGTTGAAGAAAAAATTGGCGATAAACTTTCAATTGGTTGATTTTTTTCATACATACCGTTATCGACAATAAAGCACTGTTTATCAATACAATGGCTGCTATAAAACGCTTAAAATATATATGCTGCGTAACATCGTAGGCAAAGGCTCTAACTTTACGTCCATCCGGACGAGGTGGTAGATGTAGGGGTTGGGCGATTTTCAATCTCTTCTTCAGATCACACCAACGTCTCTGATCAACGGTCAATAGCGCCGTACCTTTATTCTCTGAATAGTTTGCAATTACAACACCAACAAACAAGGTGAGACCAATCATACAGCCCAAGAAAATGTAAATGTGAATATAAACAGCTTGTATCTGAAAAGATAATACACGATTAATTTGATTAGTTATTCAAATGATTGCAAACAATAATAATAAGAAATTGAGTTTTCCTATATTTTTAATTGCATTGTGAAACCCCAGGTGATGAACTTCTTGCCACACAACTACTCCAGTATGTCACACAACTAAGCCAGTATTCAGTTTATAGTGCGCTCAAACTTCTTTTATCCATAAAACTTTTAATTTTTCGCGGAACTCGTTGTTTTCAACGAAATCTACAATATGTTGAGGTCCATTTTGCCAATCTGAGATCGTATTCAAATAGGAATGAGATAGTTATAGGCAGTCCTCCAAAAACTCCTCGTACTGAAACCACTTCCCACATAGATCATCATCGGCTACTCCTATTCAGCGCAGATGTGTTCTCAACTCTAGGTATCCGTCGTGATTCCCAAAGCCATTCTGACTATCATCCTACTCTCTTTCAGTAGTGCTCTACTTTTTTTCTTTGTTTTCGCCAACCCATAGTAATTTCATCGCGCTTCCAACTGATGCACTATTTCACTCGTATTTGTCTCCCGTGCCCATTCATCCAACTTGACCGCGCAACCTATATGGTCTTTTCGAGCACCAAGTTTATTTAGCTTGGTTCTCTAGCTCTTATCACCAGTTTGGCATGTCTCGGCATTCATATGATACGGATCCTAGCCTATTCTGACAAAACATAGATCATCCATTTGCAATCCAATACGGTTCGTGATGCCACCGTAATTTTCATGTTCTCTGACATCGGGGAATTTCCGAGCCCTTAAAAATATTCTATTACCGCCGCAAAAAGGATAGAACCATCGTTGACAAAGCATTTCGGCGTTCGGCTGAATCTGGGATAGATCCCATGGCCTCCGTAACGTAATACGTAACGTAATAACGTTTATTTACCGGCGAAAACACCATCGCCGGTAAATAAACGTAACTTCCGATAGAGATGTAAGTACTGCATTATCTTCACATAAACAATATTTTATCTAAGTAGACATGATACATAAGAAATACGATGTTATCTATTCTATCGAAGATTCAGTGGATATTGGTATTGATTATTTTGATTATCATCCCCCATTCTAAAGGCCGGTATGCACCTCTAGCGAAATTTTCGGTAGCAAAAATTTATTTAAGTCTACAACAAAAAAACAGGGCTGTGTACACAAATTTTGAACCAGCTAATCGCTTTTAAAAATTGTTAATATATGTTTCAAATATTCCTCAAATAAATTGTTTATTATTTACAGACCTTTTAAAACTTTCACTCACACAATGATTGTAATAAATTAAATGTTTGCTGCCAAAATATGCTTTTGACAACCCTGTTATTCTCATTAGATCATTCGTTAGCATAAATAGCAATGCATTTCTTATGGGAATGAAATTTTTCGCTAGAGGTGCATCCCGGCCTTAAGGACAAAGGGACCCACCGTGGTGCAATGGTTAGCATGTCCACCTTGTATAGGAAGGATCGTGGGTTCAATTACAGTTTAGACAAAAACACCAACAAAAGTAGATTATCCCCACTTAGGAATGTTGGTAAAATTTCGTAATGCTAAGGCTATTTCTACTTCTCTAGGTGGTTTCACTGCAATGTGAAGCGCCCTTCGGTTTCGGCTATAAGTAGGATGTCTCTTGCCATTGAGCTAAACATAGAACCGAGCAGCACTCATTGATACAAGAGAAGTTCACGACTGTGGTATCGCAATAAACTGAATAGTCTAGGTTAGCCTATATTTAACCTAAGGATAAAAAGCCTACATCAAAGAGTTTTTCCACGTATGGTCATGTTAAGGAAAACTTGCATTAAAGATAAAGAATGAATCCATTTTAAAGACCGTTTTTCTCGTCCCAACAAAAATATATCTAGTAAACGTGTCTACGCAGTTCTTATAATATAATATCATAACTGGCTTTATGAGAGAAAATGTAAAAAGGTAAAACTCCGTGGCCCATTTTATCGACTGTTTCCTATAAATAGCTTGAAGTATGTTATCGATTGTTTGTATTTCCACCTATAAAGCCCAATACGCATCTCTAGCGGAAATTTCCTTTGCCTGCTGTTTAGATTTCTAAACATGCACTATCTACAATATGTGTATTTAGGATAGATAAGGTTTATGGCATAATAAAATGAAAACGCATTACATGTGTAGCCGAAACTGATAACGCATCAATGTGGTGCACATGCGTGGCCATAAATATTATTAAGGGGTTCGTGTTCTTAGCTAGTTTAAGATTTAATATTTTTTAGAATAAATTAGTAACTTACAACCACTCGTGCGTGTAGAGACTATTATTTATTTACATTCTGTTAAGGAGTATTATAATTTCTTTGCACCCGCCAATAAGATAGTTTTGCTAAGTATTTCTTAGGAGAGCAATACGGAAACGATCGAAAAAAAAGTCTGTATAGATTTGTCCATATTAATCACGGAATTTTCGGTGGCAAATGTTCCAAAGTAATTCTTATGGGTAGCAGAAATTTCGCCCCCACAACTGTTTGATTAACATGCAAAGAACATTTTCATTAGTGCCTACCGCACCTAAAATGTGAAATGTGTTTGAAAACTCAATGCTTCTACATTTTGAACTTACCGGTCCAACAACTTTTATAAGTACATCTCTTACATCCAGCCATCCCTTAAATGATAACACTTCGAACAATGTCAACATGGCATCTCCAATATTATCAAAATTAAATCTTCGTGGATTAGCCCATACTCTAGGTACTAACATGGCCGGGTACGATTCACCTTCTCCGAGAGTTAGTTTCATCTTTGTGACAAAAACGCGGCGCATAAAAACACCCACACAATCTTCACGTCTGCTTATGGTTGGATCATTGCAACGAGCCAAACGACCTCCATACAATTGCACTCCATAGCTTGCGAAAATGAACATCAACAGAATCAGCAAAGTTGATACTAAAAGAATTTCCTTGAAGCCGCGGCATAACTCATAGACAACTTTACGCATATGGGGTACCAATGTAAATATTCGTAAAGGCCGTATACAACGTAGAACCATTAGCAATTGGGCTGCAGAATTGGTGGGGATTTGCTTAGGCATCCAGCATAGAAACAAGGTCGAAACTATATAAATGAATACATCCAACACGGCTGCCACGTCTTTAATATAGGCCTTGGGTGTGAAAAACAATCCATCTGCCAGAATTTTCAAAGCTAATTCCAGACTCATAAAGATAACAAAGGTATATTCGGCTATCTGTAATGTTGGATGATCCATAACACGATCATTGGGGGTCTCAAACATCATCGATATGCAGGAGAGTGTTGTAACAAAAATCATAACCCAGTCCAAATAGGTTACTAGGCCCAGAAAATTACTGAAGTAGAAAATAGAAATGTCCAATTTGAGAATAAGTGTATG
Source organism: Haematobia irritans (assembly GCF_050003625.1). Lineage (NCBI taxonomy): Eukaryota > Metazoa > Arthropoda > Insecta > Diptera > Muscidae > Haematobia > Haematobia irritans. Next base: position 60,704,591 of record NC_134399.1, on the reverse strand, counting down.
GTAACTATTCGACGGATCTACTACTTACTGTAAACTTTTATATTGGACTTTTCGTTCCTTCCCCGTCAAAGGATCTTTGAGTCGAGCATCGTAGCGTCCATGTACAATTTTCTGGCAAATTTTCCGAAATCTGCTTTCTCGCGGCACAAGAAATAAAGGCGTATCGAAAAAAGGATGATTCTCACGCAAATCTTCTTCTCTTTGATTACGTCTCATTTCTGCTTGTTGTCTTTTCGCCTGCAATAATTTAATATCCAAATCGTGGGGTCTTGCTCTTCCTGAATTCGCTCTGGGTGCCGAAGCGATATCACCATTTTCCATGAGATGTTCATAAGTTTGTTTTAGTTTTATGGAACCAGAACGTACACTGCGCCGAATGGATCGTGAACCAAACCTGTAAAGACAGTTCATATAAACCAGAGGTGGGCCGCAGAGAGCGTTTCCCATAAGAATATGCCCTCTACCACCATATCCTTAAGAGAAACTCTGCTGCTCTGCACTAGTGCCCACCACTGATATAAATATATAATGTACAACCATCTAATTTAATATTGTATGGCAGAGGACAATATCTCATTGAGATGACTGAACAGTAATAAACGTCCTATTAAAGATCCCCAAAACAAATAGTCTACATGCAAATTGAAAGCTTTAATAAGAACAAAAATTACCCAAATTAAGTTACGTATGGACCATAAGTAACTTAATTTGTAAAATTGTGCATATTACTATAGTTTATATTGTTTCAATAAAATACGCATAGTAGACATTAAAAATAGCATTCGCTTGCGTGATTTCTAGTTCAGAATGCAACCTTGTCGAAAATTTCGCTACACTAATAGAAAAATCGGCTTTCTATGTTTATGTATCGTGTATAGTCTTCGAATTTATAGAAATACTACAGGACAAAGGAAAACTGATATGTTTGTGCAAATTTATTAAGGCAAAGTCGAATATCAAAAAATATTTCATCGGGAGGTTTAAGTGAAATTCCCTTTGGGTTTAGTGAATAATCCGATTTTATTCTGATGATTGCCTGATAGTTTCGCTGCAAGTAGAGGATGCTGATTAGGAATGTGGTAGTTCCGAAACGACCGACCATCCAACCAACCATCTTGCAGTCTGAAGGGCTTTGCCCAAATAAATTTGACAAGCATACTTTTCCTCTGTTGGTTAAGCTATTCTTGTAGTTTAGTCAACGATTGGTTTTAAGCTGAAATCAAAATAATAATAATAATAATAATAATAATAATAATAATGCAAGATAGCTGACACGAAGTATTACCATCACACCGGCATCGCACCATAGTTATAATGATACTGGTCAAACATCATAGTATTTTCCTGGCTTTTATCACCAAATTGAGTCACTTTCATTTCAAAAAATTCACAATTTAAAAAAAAAAAATATATATATATATATATATATATATATATATATATATATATATATATATATATATATATATATATATATATATATATATATATATATATATATATATATATATATATATATATATATATATATATATATATATATATATATATATATATATATATATATATATATATATATATATATATATATATATATATATATAAATTTGTCAAATTTGTAAATTTGTATAAATTCGGAGGTGCACAATTTTCCATTATAAAATCAATTTGATATTATACGAATGACAATGAGATTAATTGTACAACCAATCTTAAAATCAAATTTATATTTCATTCAAATTTTCTGTGTTAATTTTTAGCAAAATTGGTTGGCATTGGCAATTTGGTTCTGATCAATTGTGGGTGGAAAGTGCAAAAATTTTGAAAAAATACTACATTTATTAAAGCTTTTTCAGATTTTCTGAATAATTTGTCGACTGGCAAAAACTTTGATACTCGCAGTGTTGCATAGGGTCCAAAAATTGGGCGAAAAACGGTAAAACGGGGCCTTAGCCCGCCAGGAAATTTTGAAATTTTCGACTCAAATATTTGAAACGAAAAAAATTGGCGTGAAAAGTAAAATTATATGAAATTAATTTTTACACACAACGTGTGAATAATTTAAGGAGAAAATTTCCAAAATTTGTTCGAAGATGAGCAAAGGCATTGCCATTTATACACTCAACGAAATGTGAACCCACTTTCTATTCCAAGAGCTACTTTCCAAATTACTTTGTTTCTAAGAAATTGTTTACTATTGTGAAATTATTTCGTAAGGACTTGGGTAGAAGTGTTGGCCCCTCATCTGCGTACATCATTGATTTGGAAAATATATACCATACATACTCGTATATTGTTAGGTTAGGTTAGGTTATGTGGCAGCCCGATGTATCAGGCTCACTTAGACTTTTCAGTCCATTGTGATACCACATTGGTGAATTTCTCTCTTATCACTGAGTGCTGCCCGATTCCATGTTAAGCTCAATGCCAAGGGACCTCATTTTTATAGCCGAGTCTGAACAGCGTTCCACATTGCAGTGAAACCACTTAGAGAAGATGTGAAACCCTCAGAAATGTCACCAGCTTTACTGAGGTGGGAAAAACTTTTTGGTGTTCGGTCTAAGCAGGAATCGAACCCACTACCTTGTGTATGCTAGGCGGGCATGCTAACCATTGCACCGATCTGGATGGATTCTGCTTCAAGCATATATATTTTCAGAATATGTTCAAACAAAAAAATGTTTGCGCTGTGCAAAAATGTTATGTTTCACCTTAAGCATATCTTTGTTTAAGGCTCCAAATAGTTAATTCTAGTTTCTAAACATTTGTTTGCTTGCAACAAAATTTCTTAAATATAATTGTGTTAGAATAGAAATAAGCATGTATGTTTGTAATAATTAAAAAAAATGTAAGTCGATAAGCACGAAATTACATCTTCCCATAGAAGGAAAAATTAACTAAAAGTAAAGAAAAAATCATGACCATTTTAAACATACTGTAGTTCGTTCTTACTATTTTTGGGAATCGTACGAAAATGTTCTTTTGCTTTAGTTCATATTGAACTTTATACACACGTTTAGTCATGAGACGTACTTAACAAAAGGATAATTTCATTTTCCAAATATTTTATTTATACCCACCACCATAGGGGGGTATAATAACTTTGTCATTCCGTTTGTAACACATCGAAATATTGCTCTAAGACCCCATAAAGTATATATATTCTGGGTCGTGGTGAAATTCTGAGTCGATCTGAGCATGTCCGTCCGTCCGTCCGTCCGTCCGTCCGTCCGTCTGTTGAAATCACGCTAACTTCCGAACGAAACAAGCTATCGACTTGAAACTTGGCACAAGTAGTTGTTATTGATGTAGGTCGGATGGTATTGCAAATGGGCCATATCGGTCCACTTTTACGTATAGCCCCCATATAAACGGACCCCAAAATTTGTCTTGCGAGGCCTCTAAGAGAAGCAAATTTCATCCGATCCGGCTGAAATTTGGTACATGGTGTTAGTATATGGTCTCTAACAACCATGCAAAAATTGGTTCACATCGGTCCATAATTATATATAGCCCCCATATAAACCGATCCCCCGATTTGGCTTGCGAGGCCCCTAAGAGAAGCAAATTTCATCCGATCCGGCTAAAATTTGGTACATGGTATCAGTATATGGTCTCTAACAACCATGCAAAAATTGGTCCACATCGGTCCATAATTATATATAGTCCCCATATAAACCGATCCCCCGATTTGGCTTGCGAGGCCTCTAAGAGAAGCAAATTTCATCCGATCCGGCTGAAATTTGGTACATGGTGTAAGAATATGGTCTCTAACAACCATGCAAAAATTGGCCCACATCGGTCTTTAATTATATATAGCCCCCATATAAACCGATCCCCCGATTTGGCTTGCGAGGCCTCTAAGAGAAGCAAATTTCATCCGATCCGGCTGAAATTTGGTACGTGATGTTAGTATATGGTCTCTAACAACCACGCAAAAATTGGTCCACATCGGTTCATAATTATATATAGCCCCCATATAAACCGATCACCAGATTTGACCTCCGGAACCTCTTGGAAGACCAAAATTCATCTGATTCAGTTGAAATTTGGTACGTGGTGTTTATATATGGCCTCAAACTCCCATGCAAAAATTGGTCGATATCGGTCCATAATTATATATAGGCCCCATATAAACCGATCCCCAGATTTGACCTCCAGAGCCCCTTGGAAGAGCAAAATTCTTCCCATTCGGTTGGAATTTGGTACGTGATGTTAGTATATGGTATCCAACAACCATGCAGGAATTGGTTCCTATCAGTCCATAATTATATATAGCTCCCATATAAACCGATCTCCAGATTTGACCTCCGGTGCCTTTTGGAGAAGCAAAATTCATCCGATCTGCTTGAAATTTGGTACGTGGTGGTAGTATATGATATTTAACAACCATGCCAAAAGTGGTCCATATTAGTCCATAATCGTACATAGCCCCATATAAACCGATCCCGAGATTTGATTTTGGAACCTCTTGGAGGAGCAAATTTCATCCGAGTGAGTTGAAATTTGGTACATTGTGCTAGTATATGGTCGTTAACAACCATGCTTAACTAGGTCCATATCGGTCTATAGTTATATATGGCCCTCAGATAAATCGATCCCCAATCACACAAAAATTGGTCCATATCAAGTTCATAATTGTATATAGCCCCCATATAAGCGACCCCCATATTTCAATTCTGGCTCTCTACGTACAAAAAGTCCATATCGATTCGTAATTATTTGTAGACTTAACTATACATAACTTTTTTGTCTAATATATACCATGTATGGACTAAATCACAATTTAGAAAACGATGTTAAGAAGTTTTAAGATACCACAACCCAAGTAATTCGATTGTGGATGATAGTCTTTCGTAGAAGTTTCTACGCAATCCATGGTGGTGGGTACATAAGATTCGGCCTGGCCGAACTTGCGGCCGTATATACTTGTTTTGCAATAAAAATAAATTAAATTTTTTCGATGTACTGGCAACAACAACTAATGAGTTATTCTGGATAGAACACCAGGGCTACGATGTTCTGGATTGCTCATTCAAATATTGCATCCAGTACTAAAAGAAAACTAAAGGCCTAATGTTGCATACGTTTCTTCCCCATTACTTACTTTTTTTGGTCAACTCTCCACGGTTTCGAATGCGTTATCGTCCCCTGACTCTTTAGACCACATTTTCCACCCACTACTGGCAACATGGCAGAATCTCCCAACATTAAGCGTTGATTGTTGGAATCACTTGAAAAGAAGAAATCTCATTATTCAAAGGAATTTCGCATCAGAGAAAATTTCGTACTTACTTTATAATGTGGGTGATGGCTAACTTTCTTAAGCTACTTCCAGCCGAACGTACTTTGGCCGTTTTATTCATTATTCTTACGGGTTTTTGTTTACGGAATACCATCTTCGATTCCCAATATTCCGACATGGGTCTCTTACAGCTCTCCATTGAAGGATCATCCGTTTCAAGTTCAATCACAAATTGCTTCATAAAAGATTCTCGCACCTTGGGCAAGGTAAAATCATTGGGTATCCGATGTAATATAGTCATCTGCGGTGATTGGGGAAATTTCTCAAATATCCTCAAGCGAAATGGCAATGTTTCCTTAATTTCAGCGCTTTGCTCGCGGAACTTGAGTTGCTTCAATTTCTTTATGTCCTCATCCAATTCCAAGTTATCCAAAATAACCGCCACGAACAAACTCAGCACAATGAGTGTTACGAACAAATGGTAGAGTATGAAATATATAGCCACTAGGGGAGTAAGAGTTTTACTAGTTCGTATCATTGTTTCGTCCATAACTTCTACCCAAGCTTCTTGGGTTAGAATTTGAAACATAGACATAAATGCCTCGGGAAATGTTTCAAATTTAGTAAAGTCACATAGGAAACAAAACAATTGCATTGATATGCTTGAACTAATGATCAGCAAGCAAACGGTGAATGTGATGAGAGAGCCAAGTTTTTTGCCAGGACCAAAGATTTTGTAGACAAATCCTTCGAGCATGGGTGAAGCTTTAATGAGGCGAACGACTCTTAACACCTGGAATACAGACATAAGACATATGCATTAACGAGCCTCTAAAATTCATCAGTTCTCTTACTTGGAAATATGTAAAACCTGAGAGATAAAAGTATGGTACAATATGTATCGTTGTTCCTGCCGCCAACAATAATTCAAACTTATGTATGGAATGTTTGTAATATCCTCGCCAACCCAAACAATAGATCTTAAAAAGTGTTTCCAAATCCAAAAGGAATGTAAACGCAGCCTCAATGTAATAGTAGCGTTCATAAAATACATGACGTGGACGACCATCATGTTGAAATGTCATGGTGGCGGTGACAATACCATTGGCCAATATAATTGACATTACCAACATACGAAAATATGGTGATCGCAATATGGCGTGACATGTTTCGGGTGCCAATCCTCCATGTTTACTGTCATCGATGGTTACCAAACGCCAGCCTTGATCATTGCCACTTAGAATCTGAGATGCTGCTGTCTTTTGTATATGACCTCGAGCACCCCACATTTGTTGGAATTGTACACGGATTTCATTGAAAGTCTCGGTGATAACAGCAATGAAGACATTCTTCACCAACCATGCCAGGAAAAATATCATTGTGCTAATGATTGAGAAAAGAGGATTAGATTTCGGTGACATTTCAAATAAATGATTAGTTTTCTTCTTGGGAGAATATATAAGCGGTCGATAACAGCGTGAAATATAAGTGTTTTCGCCGACAAAGATACCTGTGGTTAAAAAATCGCTACAAATATACAAACTACTTTTTTCATGATGCGATTTCATTTTCTTATCACGAGCCGCTCTAGAATACAAGAGGACGAACACGGTCGGCCAGGGTTGAACTGTCGCAAACTGTGACTTTAGCGACATACATTTACGACGGTATAATACGTATGTCGCAAAAGTCGAAAACCTAGCGTAGACTACCTAATTTTGATCAAAAAAATGTTAAACATTTTTTTAATTTAATTAGTTTGGCTCGCCGATAAAAAGGATGCAAAAAATATACTGTTACATTCGATTTATTGAAAACTCAACTAGTTTTACATCTCACATTCGTCCTTCAAACTTTTCGGGTTTCGCAGGGTCCATTATGTTCATCCAAGCTTTTGTTGCATCAGCGACCGACTAGCTAGTTTTGAGAGTTTTTAAATAGTATGCAAATTGACTCTAAATAAACAAAAAGTGAATTTATAAAATTCTCTCTAAACAGCAATTCACTTATGCAAGACTCAAGTAGTGGTTTTTCGTCGCTATAAGTTTTTGCAGAAACTTGTGGAAGATTAATTATATAAAGAAAATTATATTATTAGGTGTATAGATCACGTCACGTTTACTGCATCATCGAGTAGGATATAGTAATTTTGGCTTGAAGTCTCCCATTGATATAAGCCTATTCTCTAGTCTATTTTTTTTTTAAATCCGTTAATAATTTTATGAATATTCCTGAGAATTGAAACTTCTTCGAACATATCGTGATCTTGGATATCATCGAATTCCCTACCCAGCTGACGCACAGTGGTTCCAAATGGCCTTTTTTGGGAATAATTCTGCAACTTTTGAACGGATAAAGATATCAACATAATTTTTTCTTTGTGTGAAAGCTGAGGTGGTTTACGCGTAAATGTTAAAGTAAATGTAAATGTAAAAATCTGTATCAAATATGTAGGGTATACGTAGTTCAGTATATGCCTTTTCACTTACCATTGCTTATTTTTTCACAATTTCTTATACACAGTCATCTAACTAAATATCCACGATAAGAATATAAAGACTATTACCTGAAATAGAATGCCGCCCTCCAAGCTGGCAATGAGTCAATGGCACGATACATTATAAAGACCCAACCCTCTTGGGAAGCTGCCTGGTAGACGGTAAATATACTTGTGGCTATATCCTCGAAACCATTAAAGCCAATCACATAGCTGCTAAGGAAATCCAACTTCATACATTTCATTCCAGGTGAACATTGATAACCAGAATCCGGATCCATGGAACAAAATGTATCGGGTATAGCTAAAGAATTCAATGTCAGGAGTCTAAAATGGAGTTGAGAAATAAGAAAATCAATGTCAATCAATGGATGCATTTCAAACTTACGGTCGATCATGTTCATCGTATTCACTGTTGTTCATAACACAATGATTTTTCAATTCGCCAAAGAATTGCACACCCATTAGTCCATACAAGGACATAAAGAATAGGAAGAATAATGTTACATTATAGATTTGTTGACTCGATCGCCTGGAGAGAAAAAAGAAATTCATTTAGTACATTGAAACAAATATTGACCAAATGTGAAGGGTTATGCAACCATAATGTTAGGACAGGCAAATTAAACAACATTAAGGACACATTTCTTAAAAATAATGAATTTTGAATTAAAAGAAACTTTTAAAGCCAGACCAAGCGGGAAAACCCCAAAGCGGCAAAGCTGCTTTAAATTCAGGCATCACTGTAAACTAAGGTCCACATCGGATTTAGCTATAGATCCCATATATTGTCAAGTTACTTTTTACAATACCATCATGTATTAGCTAATCTTTTTCAAATTAAGCAAGGGTAATATTATATAACAAACTTTGAATTTGAAAAATATTTGGGATATCGGTTCAGATTTAGATAAAGCTCCCATAAATATATACTGCTGTATGTTCTTAAATACGAACATGGAATAGAAGTGCTAATCATTAGGCCATTGTTGAGATTTGGGTCTACCTCCCAAATGCTTAGGTTTACTAATTCAGTAGGTGTGGTTTAGATATGATATAGTCGGCCTGGTCTACCTTTTACTCATTTGTTTTTATTATAAATTATTAATACAACAAGTATGTATAGCAGTAAGTTCGGCCAGGCCGAATCTTAAATACCCACCACCATGAATCAAATATAATAGTTTCCTTTGCAAATTTCAGGGGGGTTTGATGACAGATATTCTCCCAAGCAGATCAGTTCAACCAGTACACTTCCCGAAGATAAATTTAAAGATTTTACCTATGAAGACTAGATTAGATTCTGGATTTATGAGAACCATTTTTGTTTGAATTTTAGAGGAATTATAAACATCGCTTGTAAGTGTGCAAGTAAATTATAATAAAAATAACGCCTTGATTTGAAATCTAAAATAGATTTTTACCCCCATTATTTAAATGATTACGATAAGTAAAATCTGACAATTTTGCATTCAGTTTCAAGCAATTTTCATGATCAGTCTGTACCCTCAAGTAGTGGAGGCCTTACCAAATGGATCGATAAAAACAAAATCCTATACGGGTTTTTGTGGGTCTAAAATTCCAGTAATTTACAATTTCAGGCAAATTGGATAAAAATTTCGGTTTCTAGAAACCCAAGGATTTAAATCGGGAGATCAGTCTTATGGGGGCTATGAAAAAACATGGACGGATAATATTCAGCACATCTAATTGTAGTTCTATAATCTAGACCCCAAATCGGAGGGCCGGTTTATAAGAGGACTATATCAAAAACTGTACCGATACACAATATATTCGCACACCTATTTTCGGTCCTATAAAACTCTAGATTTCCAATTTCAGCCATATTGGATAAAAACTGCGGTTTCTAGGAGCCAAAGAAATAAAATCGGGAGATCGGTCTATATAGGGGCTACACCAAACCATGGACCGATGCACGCCATTTCTTGGCCACCTCTTTACGGCCCTAAACTATCTCTAGATTTCCAATTTCAGGCAAATTGGACAAAAACTCGGTCTACATGGGGGCTATACCAAAACATGGACCGATACTCACCTTTTTGCAACACTTCCTTATGGTCCCAAAATACCTCTAGATTTCTAATTTCAGGTAAATTGGATAAAAACTACGGTTTCTTTAAGCCCAAGACCCCCAATCGGATGATCAGTCTATATAGGGGCTATATCAAAACATGGACCGATACTCACCGTTTTCGGCACACTTCTTTGTAGTCCCAAAATACCTATAGATTTCCAATTTCATGCAAATTGATAAAAACTACGGTTTCTATAAGCCCAAGACCCCAAATCGGGAGTTCGGTTTATATAGGGACTACATCAAAACATGGACCGATACTCACCATTTTCGGCACACCTCTTTATGGTCCTAAAATACCTCTATATTTTAAATTTCAGGCAAATTGGATAAAAACTACGGTTTCTATAAGCCCAAGACCCTAAATCGGGTGATCATGGGGGCTATATCAATATATGGACCGATACCCACTATTTTCAGCACACCTCTTTGTAGTCCCAAAATACCTCCAGATTTCCAATTTCATGCAAATTGGATGAAAACTACGGTTTCTATAAGCCCAAGACCCCAAATCGGGAGGTCGGTTTATATGGGGACTACATCAAAACATGGACCGATACTCACAATTTTCGGCACCTCTTTATGGTCCTAAAATACCTCTAGGTTTTCATTTTCAGTCAAATTGGATAAAAACTACTGTTTCTGTAAGCCCAAGACCCCAAATCAGCAGGTCGGTTTATTTGGGGGCTATATCAAAACCTGGACCGATAGCCTGGATGATTTGCCTGCAGACAAGATAAGTGTTCAGGCAAACGATTGCTTCATTATTGAAGACTGTAGCGTGATTACAACAGACAGATGGACAGACGGACATGGTTAAATCGTCTTAGAATTTCTCCCGGATCAAGAATATAAAGGGTGATACGGTCAAATTCAATCAATATAAACTTGACGTATTTCTTTCAATTTTGCATTTAAAAAACCTGAACACCCCTCATTTTGAAGGTGTGTGTGTAGAATGTTGCTCCTATTTTGATTTTGGAATTCACTCTTCAGTTGTCAAAATGCCGTCCAAGCAAGAAGAGCAGCGTATCAAAATTTTGCTCGCGCATCGCGAAAATCCGAGCTACTCGCACGCAAAGCTGGCAAAATCGCTAAAAGTTGCCAAATCAACCGTTACAAATGTAATTAAAGTGTTTGGGGAACGTTTGTCGATAGCCAGGAAGTCTGGATCGGGGGGAAATCGAAAACCGGAAGCCGCTGAGACGACAAAGAGAGTTGCCGGTAGTTTCAAGCGAAACCCTAACCTCTCTCTCCGAGATGACGCAAATAAGCTGGGTGTATCGTCTACAACCGTGCATCGAGCCAAAAAACGAGCTGGACTATCGACTTACAGAAGGTAGTGACTCCAAATCGCGATGATAAACAAAATTTGTCCAAAAAATTATAAATTTTTAAATTTGGTCCGATGGTCGGACCAAATGGAATTTGGTTGATTTTGGTCCATTTTCGTTAAATCGATATTTTTCCAAATAAATAGAAATACAATTTTGACAAAAATTTCTGTACAAATAAAATTATAACAATATTTTCTATAGAAATAAAATTTTGTACAGAAATAAACTTTAAACAAATTTTTGTATACTCGTAGATACAAAATAATTCAAAAATTTTGTAAAAAAAAATAAAATTTTGCAATAACTTTCTATATAAAAGTTTGACGAATTTTCTATAAAAATAAAATTTTTTATTGAAATAAAGTTTTGGATACATTTACTATAGCAATGAAATTATGACAAAATTTCCTAATGAAATGAAATTTTGATAAAATTTTCTATAGAAATAAAATTTGGAAAAAAATTCTAATTAACTAAAATTTTAACAAAGTTGTTACAGAAATAAAACTTTGACAAAATTTTCTATAGAAATAAAATTTTTGTGACATTTTCTATGGAAGTAAAATTGTGACAAAATTTTCTATAGAAATAACATTTTTACCAAATTTTCTAAGAAATAAAATTTGGACAAAAAAAATCTATAGAAACAAATTTTTGCCAAAATTTTCTATAGCAATAAAATTGTGACAATATTTTCTATAGAAATAAAATTTTGACAAAATTTTCTATAGAAATTAAATTTTTACAAATTTTTTTACAGAAATAAAATTTTGACAAAAAATTCTATAGAAATAAAATTTTGACAAAATTTTCTATAGAAATAAAATTGTGACAAAATCGTTTGGCTTGAGGTCATGGACTAATGAAAAATGCTGGTGTTGTTGGTTTTCATTACTTTTTAAACATTGTAAAAGTTAATACTGTTAAATATTTAAATTATTACAATTTATAGATAATATCTCGCTGAAGATGATCACCGATGGTGTATCGAAATATCCGAGAACAGCAACATTTCAATAAAAAAGTAATGAAAAACAACAAAACCAGCATTTTTCATTAGTCCATGACCTCAAGCCAAATGAATAATCCCAGAACTAAATTTTTTACAAAATTTTCTATAGAAATAAAATTTTGAAAAAATTTTCTATACACCGGAAGAATTTTCTTCGTAAAAAGAACGAAAAATTGCGATAAAAGTACGAAATTTGTCATTGTTTTACAGCCAAAGATACTTTTCATTAAAAGTACGAAATATTACATACTTTTTACGAAGAAAGTTCTTCCAAAATTTTCGTAGATTGTAAGAACATCTTACAATCTTACATCTTAAGTTTTTGAATAATTTTTAGTTTTATTGCTTCACTTTTATTCATAGCGCGCTATCAACCAAGGAATAATAAAGGAATACACTCAAGCACATTATCACAGGCAATTTTATGTCGTGAACGGAAATTTTACAACTTCAATGAAATTTCTTCGTTATTTTAAAGAAAATGTTTCGTACTTTTTATGAAGAAATTTTAAGGCAGAATGTTTCGTAATTCGTAAAAACTTCTTCACAAAAATTATGAAATTTGAAGAATGTTTCGTTAAAAGTACGAAACTTTTACGAAGAAAAATTAATTTAGAATATTTCGTAGACGTTTCGTATATTCGTAAAATGTTCTTCGTAAAATTTACGAAAATTAATGAAAATTTCGTTGTTTTAATGAAGAATTCACGAAGAGTAGTTAATGAAGAATTCTTCGTAAAATTAAAGAAGAGAATTCTTTCGGTGTAGAAATAAATAGAAATAAAAATTTTGAATAGAAATAAAAATTAGACAAAAATTTCTATCGAAGTAAAATTTTTAACTTTTAAATGATATTAATATAATTTGGGAAAATGGTCAGCTGGTAGGAATTTTGGTTCAATTTTGGAAAAATCTTGGTCCAAAATAAAAATTCATTGTAGCATAAACTGTTTTATAGCAAAAATGAACTACCTAGTGCGAAAATTAAACTAATTTATACGCCATATTTTGAGATTTCCACAAAGCGTTGTTAAAACCACGAAAATTTAATGCCCTGTTGTAATTTTTAACTGCAGTTCATGAAATTATACCCTCTCATAGAAGAAAAAATTAACTAAAAATAAGAAGAAAATCATTGGCACCAAATCATGGTCATGTTAACCATTCATTCTTACTATTTTTGGGAATCGTACGAAATTTCTTTTGCGTTAGTTTATATTGAACTTATGTGTATAGCCATTGAACTTTATACCCCCGTTTAGTTCATAAAATGATTGAGACATACTTGAAAAGATGAAAATTTCATTTGGCTGTGGAAAATTTCGCAAGAAATAATAAAATTTAACTATCAACAAATAATTTTTTTGCAATAAAAATAATTTAAAATTAGCGATAGTTTAACTACGGATTTTTTTTCGGTGTATTTTTGCTTTTTGGGATTTAATAAGGATTGCCATTTTTACTGAAAGTCCTGTATTTACATAGATTTAAATTTTGTTGTACAGCATACCGCTTAAATAAATAACCTTATACATAAGAAATAAATATATAATAAATATATAAACTTGAATTTATTCGTTTCTTCTGCTTGAAAATTTCAAAAAAAAATTATTAGACATAAATAGAAAGAAAATTTCGCAGTTTGATGGAAACAAATTGTACCGTGGTGCAATGGTTAGCATGCCCGCCTTACAAACACAAGGTCGTAGGTTCGATTCCTACTTCGACCGATCACCTAAAAGTTTTTCAGTAATGCTGGTGACACTTCTGAGTGTTTCAAAGCTTCTCTAAGTAGTTACACTGCAATGTGGAACGCCGTTGGTACTCGGCTATAAAAAGGAGGTCTCTTGTCATTGAGCTTAACATGGAATCGGGCAGCAAGCAGTGATAAGAGAGAAGTTCGCCACTGTGGTATCACAATGGACTGAATAGTCTAAGTGAGCCTGATACATCGGGCTCCCACCTAACATAAACTAAACCCTAAACCTAAGGTTCAAGATGGGCGCACCACAGTAGTGGTGAAGGATATAAAAATACATATTCCATATGAGTGTAGTATATAATACTTTGGAAGTAATATGTTATTAAACCAGGGAGATTGGAGTGCAGGTACTGCGTAAAGTTTCGAGTTTTTGGAAACAATACCATATACAAATACAAAATGTAGTCTTTATTCAATGTGCATGTGCATAAAAACACCATTGTTATAATATAAAAGATTATACGTTCTAAATTGAGGGCAAAATTCTACCAAATAAAGACATTTTAATAAAACTCATTGTTTTAAAATATTATATCTTTAAATTTTGGACACAAGAAACTATTTTTTACTTCGAACTATCTGTTATAAGTTAGATTTTTAAAATGGCATTTAACTCATAATGGATTGCTTTTTTAAAATACCGCAAGAAGAAAATAGAAATTTCGATAATTAGGATCTGAATCCAAATTTCAATTATAGAGAACCTACACGAAAACAAAATAATTACCTAATATCAAAGACTATGCAACATAAATTGTAGGGCACATAATTTGCACAACATTAAGGACAAATTAAATATAAAGACAATTTAAATAATTCATAACATTTGCTTTAAACATGATTTACTTAAATGTATGATACCAATCTTTGAAATCTACGTCCATCCGTTAAAGTCGTATGTTTAAAGTTAAGCAAGTTTTCCTCAAAGAAAAATATTTTTCATTTAAAGAAATAATCTTTAAATTAACAGATATATTTAATTTTTTAATTAAATATAAAAAAAGCTTCAAATATAGACGATTTGCATCTTTGGTTTAAAGTTTCTTTTTTTGGAATTAAGAAAACTTTTTTTTACTTGGAATTGTCAGTTATAATTAGGATTTTTAACTGTCATTTATTTTTGTGTGGATTGCTTTCTTAATATATCCTAATTTTAATTTTACAGATCCTTAAAGTTTTATTTTAAAAAAGCAATATCTTTCGCTCGAAATCATTACCAAAATCCTTAAGGAAAGGTTAAAATCTTTAAATACAACTAAAAACTTTTTTAGTGTTGATATAGCGTTCGGGTGATTCCTTATAACTTCTTTATTTAAAAACAAGTAAGAGCAGAGTTAAGTTCGGCCTGGCCGAAGCTTAAATACTCACCACCATGGATTGATTTAAATCCCTTTGTTGGTAGTTGTCTTTCCGTCAGGCTACTGGGTCCGTTTCTACAGATGTTGAAATCATCAAGAATAAATCATAGACCGAAAATGTGGCTCAGGGTATGAAATACTTCTATAAACTATCAAAGAGTAGCATAATTTTAGCAGAGTACTGAAAATTCCTTTTGGAAAGTTGGTTCCGATTAAATAAGCCTTTCAGCTTGACGTATACCATATTACCACGCTTTTTCATAAACTTTTGAATATTTCGGGGTGAATCCAGTCGTAAAAGAAGCGTGGAATTAGGTATTTAAAATACCTCCTTTGAGAAAGCTCACTATATTTTGGTCTTTGGCTATGTCATGATGGGTTTGTAAACTTTGGATGGTTTAGTAAAACAGCTGTATTTCATCTCCCGCATCGAGCTCAATATTGACTGGATCCGTGTCAGAAAATTGTGTGGGTGTCACCTATGCCCTCAAGAGGAAAGATCGGAAGATCGGTCTATATGGGCGCTATAGCAAAACATGGACCGAGATATATATATATATATATATATATATATATATATATATATATATATATATATATATATAATATATATATATATATATATATATGTATATAAATATATATGGATATATATATATATATATATATATATATATATATATATATATATATATATATATATATATATATATATATATATATATATATATATATATATATATATATATATATCCATATATATTTATATACATATATATATATATATATATATATATATATATATATATATATATATATATATATATATTTATATCAAGCCATGGACCGATACACATACACCAAATTTGGCACTGTTCTTTGTAAACCTCATATACCTGTGGTTTTAAAATTTCAAAAAAATTGGTTGAAAATTGTGCCATCTATGCACTCAAGAAGTCAAATCAGGGGATCGGGGGCTATGCCTATCTTCGAACTTGTCCTGCTTGGAGACAAAAAACTAGTTTGTGCAAAAATTAAGCAAGATAGCATCATTCTTAAAGGCTGTAGCGAGATATCGTTATATCATCTTAGAATATCTCCCCGATCAAGAATATATATATACTTTATATAGTCGGAAACCAATATTTCGATTTGGTACAAACGGAATGGCAAACTTATTTACCCCCATCACCATCCTATGGTGGTGGGTTTAAAAATCAAGTGTTTGAAATAAGGCCATAATAATTTTATTGAATGCTTACTTGAATATTTGATTGATACGACTTTTTGGCATCGAAAATTTCAGGAAGACTCTTAGGAATCGTATCATTATCAATGGTCTGGGGGCTCTCATCATCGACAGTGAGGAAAACCTAAGGAAAGAAGACAGATAATTAAACTACGTTCACATTTCTTCGAAAGATATTTATACTAGTTAGGATAATGGCAATACTTACTTTGGCACCACCTCAAGGATTTCAAATATTTGGAGGATTATTGAAATCCATAAAAAGAATACCATTGAAAAATCAAATTGACACCAATGATCCTTTAAATATGGAACTTCGCCCTAGTGTTAGTGTTAATATATGGGGGTTAAGAAAAGGGTTAATAAATCTTTACATTGACAATAGTCGTCATAGAAGATTAGATTGCGATATATGTCATGAAGGGATTTAAAGATTCATTCGGGAAATGAATCACGTTAATTTTTCTCTGTATTTAAGGTTCACTTTTTCTATAATCAAATCCTTGTGAAGAAGGGAACATATTGTTGAATAAGCCGGTTTCCTTTCTCCACTTGGATTGTATTTCGATGGCCAATTCGTTATAATCTAATAGACCAAACCCTTTCATGACACTGGGCCGCCGTATCGCACACTACGTTTTCAGTTGAATTTGGTTGGAATACTCACGTGCACTACGCCGCGTATGTGCATTTTGGCTATCATTTCAGCGGTAAATAGTAGCGTCACCGCTATGTCCGATACGAATGTTATTGACTGCAGGGGTGGATATCGTTCGAAAGTTTTCGGAGTATTCAATGAGACTGAGGCCAAGGCTACTAAAGCGCAAAGTCGCATTAGGCGCCTTACCCACAGTTTATTCACCCATTCAATATCGGCACTTTCGTTGAGCGATTCCTCAGGACCATAATCGGCGAGAAATGGTTCGCCGCCTTTTAGACTTTGCCTGCGACCAAGCATCTTGTTACCAATGCCGGTTGCAAGTCCAAGTCCAATTGGCGGAACCCCAGTTATAACTGCAGCATTGCTACTAATACCGCCGCAAATGCCCATACCGACGCCGCCTAAGTTGCCTCCGACGCCACTAAGTCCGCCAGATGTTGTAGCCTGAACATTGCCCCCGCCTCCAACACCGCCACCACTACCTCCAGTCGTCGCCGAAGCACTACCAAGTTGGCCTGCAGTGACACCAGAACCATTATTATGCCCGGACGATCCACCAACACCTCCGACAGGTCCTCCAGAGGTGTTGTGAACAGTATAACTGTTATTTATGGCAACAGTGGCCGATGTTCCCAGCATTGGTCCCATATTGGTGATGGGCATACGCAGACCACTGCCACTCCCGCTGCCTGAATTCAGAACAGTTGGACTATTAATGCAACTGGTGCCATCAAAGCCATAACCTCCAGTTGTGCTACTATTATTTGCCGACTGTGAGGTATAAGGATGTGTACCTCTGGTACTGTCCGTATGTTGGAAAGTGAAATATTGAGCCTGTGTTGAATTCAGCGATTGATTACGAAAGATGTGTTGTTGTAAGAAATGGCTACTAGCGCTGTGACTAATATTGGGCGTAACTGTAGTACCACCACTACCACATCCCGCACCTACAGGTTCGAGATTTGATGCTGAAAGTGTTTTATTACGACCAGCTACTAAACGACGTGTTCGCAATTGTTCACTCATCCAAGATGCCTGTCGTCATAATCACAATAGCGGTGGCTTCCAAAAATCTGAAAACATAAAAAATAAAATAATTTAATACTTAATAACATAAAAGGTGGCACACTCATTTGAAAAAAAGTGGCACAGTATTTCATAAAGAAAATTCAACGCATTTATATCAGTGTACACTCAAAAAACAGTGAACCCACTAGGAAGGAAAATTTTGGATAATTTTAGAAAAATCAGGCTAATTTTAGAAAAATTTGACTAAACTGTTTTAATACAGATTTAACGCCGATTTCACAAACTATGTTTCAACAAATTCAAGAAAATTTGTTACACATAATACTTTTTTTCACTTGTAAAAGAAAATTTCGAAGTATGAAGGAAAAAATAGGAGTTCAAAATTGCGAAAATATCTTTAGTGCTAGTAGTTCAAGATGTGCGCATTATTGGTAAAATGTACAAATTTTAAGAAATTCTGAACTAATTTGTGGGAGACACGTATTTATGAAGATTTGCTAAATACGTGTCTGCCACAAACTAGTTCAGAATTTCTTAAAATTTCATTTGTGTATAATTTTTCCCCTCTTTAGTTAATTTAACTAACGTACCCAAAAAATTATTAAACTCAAGAAATCTTTCTCAAAACATAATCACCCATGTTCCGATATTCGGAATCGCAAATCGCAAAAATTTAGTTTTCTTATAAAGAAAAAATTAAACAATTAGTGTTCATAAGAATAACAAGTTCTAACTTTCTTATATACGTTTTTTCATATATGAGATGTGCTTATATTCGCTATACCCGTGTTTGGTAACTATTTTTTTACTTCTTCGCCATAAAATAAAAATATTTATATCATTTAAGTATAGATATAACTACACTGTTAGAAAAATACGTTTTTCATATGTTGCGATATAAACAAAATGTGCTCGGGCACAATTTTTTAAACACAATATATTTAAGTGCAAAAATGTAATATTCCTAATCTAGCATTAAATGTTTGGGACACATATGTTACAATATATTATTTTTGGGACAAGAATGTTTCATAAAAATAATATGTGTGAATGTAAACATATATAAATTTACAAATTTAGAGTAAACATATATATGTGATATTTTATTCAAGGAGCGACAGAGAGAGAGAGAGAGTATAGAGAAAGAAATAGAGATGGAAACCGTGAGGGTTGACGAAAGATATCAACATAGCGAGAGAATCAAAAGAGAACAATTTCTGTGAAACTGCTTTTATGTTGTTTCGGGAAACTGTTTTATGTGTTCATTTGTTTTGGCTATGCGCTTGGCTTGTTAATAAGGCTTCGCCAACATTTGATATGCTTAAGTCTAAATATTATTTAATTTGAATATTAAATTGCGTATTCGGAGTAAAGAGAATAGACATTCGGAACCAAGAGAATAGACATTAAAAAAACAGAATTGGTTTTTTTGCTGTGAGAGCAGCAATTTAAATATGTGCACACTCAAAAAAATCGCTTCTGTAACATATACCCCGAACACATTTTGCTTAAAGCATACATATTTTCGGGATTGATCCAAACAAAATATTGTTTGTATTGTTCAAACAAATTATGTTTCACCTTAGGGCATACTCTGGTAGAAAAAATTTTAATGACATTTTCTTTGTGTGGATATATGTTTAAGGCGCCAATTGGCTACTTGCAGCATACACTCTAGGTCTCTCTTTCTAAACACATATATGTTTATAAGCTATTTCTAAATTTATATATGTTTGCATCTAAGCATATTATATTTACAAACAGTTTATGTCCCTAACATAATATGTTCTAACATATTAACATATATATCCCAAACATAACACGCTAGTTTATGAACATTATATGCTTACACTTAAAAATATTGTGTTAAAAAGTTTAAGTTCCAAACATATAATTTTTACACCCAAACATATGAAAAACAGTCTTTTTCGTCCGTGTGTGGACATGTATTTTGTTTATCATTCTGGGATTATGGGCACAATTTTTTGTTTTGGTTCGTCAAAAGAAATCGGAAGGTACGACGAGTAAGTCAAAATATTTAGGAAGAAACGAAATTAAAAAAAAAGATCTTCAGAAAAAAATAAGTTTAGTTCCTATTTATTAATAAGTAGACCAATATTGACGGACACTTTCAAAATAAAAGCGGGTATTTAGTTCGAGTTTTGCCGCGGCAAAACTTGAATCTCTAAAAGCAGAATAACAAAACTTTTTTGGCAAATTGTATTATAACTTGGTGGGGAATGATACAAAGCAACAATTGAAAAAGTTTATTTTCTTTAAAATGAATTATTAAAGAAAAGAAAACGTGAAAACATGGCCATTTTAGAGCGATAATGCCAACTTAATACCGGCCCAATAGATAAAAATGAAATTAAGTACAAAATTATTCGTTAATAAATATTCATTTTTATTTGTATTTCTAACTACGATAAATTTTAAATGCATTTAAAATGGTGTTAAATGCTAATAAAAAATAGTTCACACCTAAATAGATTTATGTTTATATTGTAAAATTATTTATGTTTATACTCGACTTCACGTTCTTCATTTGTTAGAGTTTTTGAATTCCTTCGAAAATTTCAAAGTTTTATACCAAAACCTTTTTTTTTGTTACAAAATTGTTTTTTTTGCAATAAAAATAATATCTTATCCAAAAGCTCAGTCCATTTCGTTTATATCAAGCACTGTTCTTTTCTGACTTTAAATCTTTAATAACACACATTTCGAAGTTTCACTGTAAAAATTTAATTTAGTAATATATAAATATATAAATTTTAAAAAAATGGTGTTCGGTCGGAGCAGGTATTGAACCTAGGATCCTTTGCATGCATTGCTCCACGTGGCCAACAAATGTATGTTTCTGTTGAAAACTATTTTGTTTGCATCGGCTCGAGGGCGCTGCAAGCTATGCTATTTAAGTGTAACTTATAACGATAATTGTCTAGTGGTGACTATAACAGCTACCTAACCCAGCGGATAGTGTGTTAGCTTACAAACTGTATGGTCCTCGGTTCGATTCTCCGTCCAGGCGAAAGGTAAAATTTAACAAAGTTATAAAATTTAATAATATCTTCAGCATTGTTTGTATTACAGAAAAAGGTCCTAAGAACTAAAAAATATTGTGGAAGTGAGAGAGACGTGGGGGAATATGCAATTGGGCAGAAATACATTTTTTTAACACAATCTTCTATGGGAGAAAAATATTCCAAGCATATAATATTCTTGGGCTCAAAATGCTTCCAAACATATAACATGTTCACATAAAACAAACATAATAATGTTTCGACAATATCTAATAATATATGTGCTTCCTGCAAAATATGTTAGAGAAGCAATTTTTTTGAGGGTGTTCAGCCGGACCGAATATTATGTACCCTCCACCATGGATTGTGTATAAAGTTCTACTAAAGAGTACTCTATACACTGTTAGAAAAATATGTTTTTCATATGTTCCGATATAAACAAAATGTGTTTCGGGCACAATTTTTAAACACAAATATTTAAGTGCAAACATGTAATGTTCCTAAACTATCAATAAATGTTTGGGACACATATGTTAATATGTTAGAATATATTATGTTTGGGGCATGAATGTTTCATAAAAATAATATGTGTGAATGTAAACATATATAAATTTACAAATTTCGAGTAAACATACATATATATGTTCTGATATTTTATTCAGAGAGCGACAGAGAGAGTATAGAGAAAGAAATAGAGATGGAAACCGGGAGGGTTGACGAAAGATATCAACATAACACAGCGAGATAATGAAAAGAGAGCAATTTCTGTGAAACCACTTGTATGTTGTTTCGGAAAACTATTTTATGATAAGGCCACAAATTTGATACGCTTAAGTCTAAATATTATTTAATTTGAATATTAGAATGAGATTAGACATTCGAAACCAAGAGAATAGAATACCCATAGGAATATGGGTAATTGGCATGCGTCACACCTGTTGCATTGACGGTGCTAGTTCCACACATGTTTGTATTTTTTTCGTTATTTTTTTAATGAAACAATGTTAAATTTTAGGCAACAACAAAAAAATTTAATTTTCCCGTTTATGGAAATTTATTTCCTGCACTTAATTTCTTTTTATTTGCATTTTAATGCTATGTCAATACTTGTCGTATACACGTTTGGTTCGATAAACGAAAAGTATGAGCCTAGCACGGTAATTGGTTTGATGTGCTCGGCAGCCAATTTCCCATCTTCTTCTCTCTATTATCTTTGGTGTGGACATGTATTTTGTTTATCATTTTGGCATTATAGGCACAATTTTTTGTTGGTTTGTTAAAAGAAATCGGAACGTACGAGGAGTAAGCCAAAATATTAAGGCAAAGGAAATTAAAAAAAGGTGGCAAATATACAAAAATTACAAAGGGATCTTCATCAAAATAACGAAAGGGCACTATACTCTTGTTAGAGTTTATTTATTTATTTATTTATTATTATTTATTAAACAGTAAAATGTATAAAAACATCGTCTAAAGTTCGCATCTATCTTCCAAATGATAGGAATGATGCGCTATATCCTCTGCTTTAGCATTTTGATGAATTCATGGCGAATCGAATTGCGGGTAAACAGGTGTGCCAAGTATCATGATGTTCTTGGACGATTATTGCCAAATGACATTTTAGATCCCTATTCTTTTGCTCTACGGGCAGGCTTCGGCCGTAGCATCAACAAGTTTAAATAGTTCAACTACCGGCTTGCTACATCTTCGGCAATAAATATCCACTTGTAGCCTCCATCGGTTTGCTTTATACCGCTTGCAATCGATGCAATTCTTCACATGTTTAGCGATATCACTGCGCATCCCAGGCCAAAAATATCTGCTGGCTATATGCGCTATTGTCTTCTTCCATAATGTCCAGCGGTGCTGTCATCATGATAAGCTTTTAATATGTCAGACCGTTCATGGACTGGGATAACGAGTTGAGCATCATCGGTATCATCGTCAGCATAACAGAATTGTATTCAATTGTTAAGGATATAGTTTCTATTTATCCATATGAAGGAATTTTCATCTTGGTTTTCAATGGAGGTGATTATGCTTTTCATGTAATCATCCTTTAACTCCTCCTCTCGAATCTGTGATGTACTTTTGTTCGGAATATTGATGAAAAACGAGCAGATAAAATTATCCGGATTATCGTGTTTTTCCTCCGGGCATAGTGGCCTGGAAAGCATATCCGCTGTAACATTGTTTTTCCCTGGTAGATATTCTATAACAAAATCATAATGCTGAATTTGTAATCACCATCTCCCAAGTCTACCTGTTGGTTAGGTTAGGCTTGGGTCATAAGCACTTGCATCAGCCTGAATTGGAAAAGGGACACCGTCCACTGCTTGTTTCAATATGGGTGGAGTTGTTAGAAAATATTGGTTGATGCTCGCCAGTATTAATTTTATGAACGGCATAAGGGATAGGGTTACCAAAAGGCTCGAAAACGTATATATTTGGCCAAGAGCGAATCGATTTGCATCTTTTCTTTTTTCCTTTAAATTTGTGGCATCCGATTCTTTAAGGATTTTGTGTTCAAAAATATTTAAAGGCATGGAAACTGCGTCTTCATCACCATCATTATGTCTTTGTGAGAATCTAGGCAAGAGGTCATTATCCGTTGCCCGTTCTGGTGTTACTATGTCCTGCGGAATTGCATCCTTAAAAATTGCTTGTATTGAATGGGGCGAGTAATCTAAACCACTATGGTAATCCGGGCCATAAGTTTCGAAATCGGGGACATAGGATTTGCATGATCGCTTGGGGGTTACAAATTTTGGTTCAACATGTTGGGCTGCAACTTCTGTCGGCTTACGCTTGAAATGTGTCTCTTCCACTTTTATTGTTTCCATCAAATTCAGCTCCAAAGGCCATTCTTCGACGAAATCAAAAACTTGAGTAGGACATCCCTCGAAGTGCCAATTTTGTTGACCCATATTTAAAACAATTTGTGTTTGCTCCATAAAATCTGTACCAAGCTACGTTCTATTATTTTTGTCATCTGGGAAAATTAGGAAATTGATATCCAGACATCTACATCCTATGACAATTTTACATGTTGTGGTAGAAAACTTTCGAATATCTGTGGTTCCATCCGCTAGAGTGGTTCGACAATCCAAAGTCTCGAACTTGCAGCCTTTAAACTGCATTATACGTTTAAGATTGGAACTAGCCACACTCGTTTTAGTACCTGTGTCGAAAAAGGCCTGGCCGGGGACACATTTGCTACTGGGATATCACACACATACCAAGGGAGTTAAAACTGACACTCATTGGTACGCTATTACGAGGTTTCTTGCTACATTTCGGGCAATTTGAGCGCACATAACCTGGTGCATTACATCCATAGCAGGCTAATTTTGGTCTCACTAGCGCTTCTTCTACATCCGCCGTTACCTTTGAAACTCCATCCTGCTTTTTATAAAAATTTTCGACCGTATGCCCCTTTTTACGGCAGAAAGTGCATCGTTTTGTAACGCCATGGGGACCACCGTTGCTGGTTGTTCACCTCGTTACGTTCACTCAAAACTTGCTCTGCTTCTCTTGCATCATCAAATGTTTTTACTTTATGGCGGTATACACGCTCCCTTATTGGAGAATGCAACATCCCAAAAACATGTCAATTTGATCGGTTTCCTGTGGTGCCTTTGGCAATTGGGCAAAAAGTGTCCTCTTTTTACGAATAAAGCTGTCAGTCAGTTCGTTCTTCTATTGCTTTGTTTCATTTATTTCGGCGTAGATGCGCCAGGTTGGTTTTGGTGGTGCAAAAGCATCTCGCAACATTCTGATTACGTCAGCAAAGGTTTTTGCATTCGATTTAAGTCCACACCCAGAAAAAAGTCGATGCTGTTAATTCTTAATAACTATATTTAATATATTAATAAAACATGTCTTTTATTGAAGAAAAAAATGCCTATATGTATAAATAAATAAAACTGTACTTAAAAACGAAGGTAAGCAGTTCTAATGTTGAAGTAAAAGGTTTACCACAAATATGTAAGATTTATCCAAATAAATGAAAAAAGTTCAATAAAATCATTCCATATATGAATTCAATTCAGTTAATTTTTTTCATTCTGTAGTATAGTGGTACATAAATATAGGAAAATGTTAACTAATATATGGAATGCATTCTATCTAATTTCTACGAAAATCATATCGTTCAAACAAATAAAAATGTCTTTGGCGCTATACGAAGTTCAACTTTCTTCACAATGAGTTCATTTTAACTTAAAGAAGTGGTCACTTTTTTCTGGGTGTATATATAAGCTTCAATCAAAATTGTCAAGTCAAATTAATACATAATTCAACCTGATAAACAAATTAGTAATAATTAAAGAATTATTTCAGATTCATAAAAGCCAACCTCATTTAAATTTAATTGAATTTTCTTTTATGTAAGGATGCCATTTTAAAGTCGAATACTTTAATTCAAAGAACAAAACACTTCATATAAAAAATTATTGTATGTGCATTCGTGTTTTAAAGGCAAGAATTCTTTGTTTTTACGCAAATGTCGTTTTTTAGTGACCTCCATAATTTAGTTTCGAAACGTTACTTTGCATTCCCTGAAATATTAATGGAAATAGGTCTTGAACCTATTTTAATTTAATTTATGTAAACCCATAAAATAAATTAGAGTTTGCCCGTTATTAATGATTTTAGTCCTTTATTACATGTTCTTTTCACAATTTAGATTACTGATAGAGGCGCATGTGTGTTTTTCTAACCAGCCGGTAAAATAGCACACGTGCTATGTTCTGTAACAAAATAAACAAACTATTGTTTACACGTTTTACACGTGTTTATAACAGTTAAAAATGTAAACAGAACTCAACAAGTTGATTTTCAGCTGTTCATCAGCTGATGATTTGTTTATCAGCTGGTGTCGCAGCTGATGCTTAAGTTATCAGCTGGTCCCTCAGCTGATTTGGCTATCAGATGTTTAGTATAACAACTTCATTTCAACCCCAATTAATAAGGGATGTTTTTGTATAACACTTTTGAAAATTTTCACTGCATACACACATATCAAACTGTTCCTTTTTCTCATATCTAGGCATTTTTATATTAACACATGTAATTTCATAAATTAAATGATTTCTTTTTAATAAACTTAATACATTCGTGGGGAAAAAGATCACAATATTTAAACAGATTGATTAAACTTTCGCAAAAATAATAAAATATTTTTGATTTCTTTTAACTTAACGAGTAGTAACTTTCTCAAATTATTCATATTTCATGAATACTGGGTAAAAACTCTTCAAAAAAATAAAAGTATTATATTAAAAAGACTTCACAATTTATTAAGGATTTAATATTACTATAGTACTACTAAAAATTAATTAAAAATCTTCCGCACCGTGAATAGTAATATGTATAGCTGGATTGACAAAACCGAACTGAAGTTTTGACCAGTATAACAGTTGTAACGAATATGTAGATATGTTATTAATCCTTTAATAGCAGTATTATAGAATATTTGGCATCTCAATGAAAACACTCTTAGCGTTATCCAAATTTGGTCTAAATTATATATAAAAGGGTGGGGAGCCACCGTGGTGCAATGGTTAGCATGCCCGCCTTGCATACATGGGTTCGATTCCTGCTTCGACCGAACACCAAAAAGTTTTTCAGCGGTGGATTATCCCACCTCAGTAATGCTGGTGACATTTCTGAGGGTCTCAAAACTTCTCTAAGTGGTTTCACTGCAATGTGGAACGCCGTTCGGACTCGGCTATAAAAAGGAGGTCCCTTGTCATTGAGCTTAACGTGGAATCGGGCATCACTCAGTGATAAGAGAGAAGTTCACTAATGTGGTATCACAATGGACTGAATAGTCTAAGTGAGCCTGATACATCGGGCTGCCACCTAACCTATATAAAAGGGTGCAACGGTTGGTTGACCAAATTTACTTAAACCGAGTATAAATTCAAAATTCCCCGAAAAATTATTATTTTTAGGTGCTTGTACATTTATTTTTAATCTATTCTAATACACGCAAAGAAGAAATGGGTATTGCAAACGATATCCTTTTCTTAGAGTTTTTAATTTCTTTAAAAAGAACACAATTTTATCACAAAACATTTATTCTGTTACAAAATTTTTCTTATTCCAAAATCACAGCCCACTAATGTGGTTTGTTTTATTTAAATAAAATTTCTTTAACATAAATCGGCGCAATCGTTGATGATGTTAATAATAATAAGAGATTCATGACCTGCTGTATTTGCTTACAAACTGTAACTGTACGATTCTCTGTGTGAACGAAAGTAAAATTTGAACAATCTATAAAATCGAATATTTTTTACTAAAGGGCTGAGGAAGATGCAATTAGGCATAAAATATATACTCGTATGGTAGACGATTTTTTTGTGGAAAATTACGTTTAGATTTTGTTATGCCTGTACGTACATATATTTTTGATTTTAACTTTATATTTGAAAAGTTTAATTATTACTTTGCAAAATAGCCATGAACTTCTCATATGTAGTAGATATTTCTCGAGAGGTTCATGAGGAGTTATTTGATCCATAGATCTTTTGGTGAGAAATACGTATGAAGTTTGTTATAGAAACTGTCGTTACCGATCGCATTCATTTTTTCTCCAATAACAAATAGATGTCGAAACTGCATTATCGGTATGCAAATTTATTTTTTACTGTTAATGTATATGAAATTTGGCTATAGTATGTACAGCGATCCCCCAATTTACGTCGCCTCAGTTTACATTGTTCCGATTTACGTCGTCAAATTTTTTGTTCCACCCAACTTCGATTAGAGAAGCTTTAAACACCCAGAAATGTTACCAGCATTACTGAGATGGGATAATCCACCGCTGAAAAACTTCTTGGTGTTTGGTCGAAAAAGGGTTTGAACCCATGACCCTGTGTATGCAAGGCCATTGTACCATGGTGGCTCCCATAGTTAGTGTACTAGAATTCCTCGCTTCTTTGGATCGGAATCAATACCAAGGGCATTAAAGTAAAGGAAATACCATGGCTGAATAAGGAGGTTGAATCACGATAACAAAAACAACACATTTCAATATGTTGTTTACAATTTTAAGAAGTCAAAATCAGCTGATAAAAGAATCGTATGGCATTGGTAAAATTGGCAATTACTTATTATTTCAATTGTCCTGAAAAAATAATTAAAATCCAGAGAAAAATAAAGGTTCAAATTTAATTGTGTCACTTATGAGTGATTGTGAAGTGGATAATTCATCCGAGGAAAGCCGATATGAGACAAATAAGACTATAATACCCACCAAAGTTAAGAATGGAAGTCAGTCAAATGGATCTTCGCCATCTATTAACAAAAACAGTTTATGATGCAGTTTAAAAACTGATGTGCGTGGTATTTTGGGTCTGGAATATGTTATCAAGATACTCAAGTCATCTTTGAACAATTCCCCAGCTATGAATGCGCGAGTTTGTTTGAGATGCATTTGCTATGCAGTGTCATTTGGAGAGCTGCAATCACCATAAACATATGATTTTGACATCTTAAAATTTTTGTCGAAATAAAAAAATTGTAATCATATGGGCCCATGATTTAACCTTCTTGTTCAGCCATGGGAAATACCATTGTGTCTGGGCAAGCTTTTTTTAGTGTTGTCATGCTCCTCAAGCTCTCGCTGATGGCGATTCAATATACATATACACGCAAAAACTTGTGAACCCACCGAAAGAAACAATTTTTTTACTGTGAATTTTAAATTTTATGCAGGACTTTGATATTACATGACGAAAACAGACAGAGAATTAGTACACTACATTAAAATACTTTCGAACTGTGTAAGCTCCTTTTCGATTGTGGGAAATACGAATTTAGGAAATCCTCAAATAATTATTAATGCCCAGAAATCAATATCATATTGGAAAAATTTTAACTACAACATAATATTTTCCATCAAACTAAACTAGAGTCAACTTGTCTTTAGTTCCCTGGAGGATTATTCTTTTTCTAACGCTCCAAATAACTAATTCCAGTTTCTAAAGATTTGTTCGCATGCAGCATAATGTCTTAAATTATTTGAATATTGCACCCCAAACATTTATTTATGTACCAAATATGTAAATCGATAAGCTTACAGTTTTACATATCTATGTATTCTTTCGTTATCATTCTCCGTCGCCATCTTAAATTAATACATATTGCCATTCAGATGCATCATATTTAAGAAAATGTAATATCCCAAATATAATATGTTTTAACATATTAACGTACACCCAGAAAAAAATGCCTTCGAAACTAAAGGAAATTTTTTTCATCAATATAGTTTATCCATTTTATTTCCATTAAGGTAAATTTTTGTGAGAAATAATAAAATTTACTCGTTTCAGTAAAAAAATCCTAAACTGGAAGCAGTTAGGAATAGTTCATTAACTAGAATAAGGCATGGAATTTTACTCATACTGTTTTCTTCGCTGGGTATAAGAATTTACTACTGAACAAGAAAATTTTATTCACCGATAACAAAGCATTCGTAAAAATAAACAAAAACCGAACTAAAACCAAGTTTCCTCAAAATTAGTAAAATTTCTTATAAAATGATAATTGCGACTTCCTTTATAATAGAAAGTTTTTCATACATACGAACAACACTTGGCATAGAAAAATATTTTAGTTCATTCGTACTAAGAAGTATGCAATCCTTTCAAAACTTAAGGAAACACACTTGTTAGAATATAGGAAATTTTCCTAAATTTCTATTGTCTACCTGTAATCGATACCTGTCATCGTAATCGATGTGTTTGCGCGTGGGTGTAATCGATATATTTGCGCGTCGGTTGTTTTTTTAGTTGGAATCGCGTTGTTTTGGTATACGGAGAGATTGTTAAAAAATAATATGGTAAAATAATATAATAAATAACAAATAAAATATATAAAATATTTGTTATTTTAAATTAGTGAGAAAAATTTTCGTTTTTTTAAATAAATCTATCAATGTTCGTGATAGTGTATAAAGAAAGAAAACACCAGCAGAATAACAACCCTTTCATTTGTCTTCATTTTGGAATCTTCAATTATCAGGTAATATTCAGTGACGCTAACCTTTTGCAACAAAAATGTTTTATGATTTTTTATATTTGTAGGTATTGAAATTGTAAAAGGAGGACAACATCGTTAGGCAGCAACTTATTAAAAGTGAAAAGTACAAGAAGAAGAAAAAGTGAGTTTTACAGTTGATAATATCACACGGAATTGGAAATAGTGGAATAATAAACTAATATTTCAAAGAGATTCGATGCTGTTGATTCTTAATAAATATATTCAATATATTAATAAAACATGTCTTTTATTGAAGATAAAATTGCTTATAGAAATAAATTAAATTGTATTTAAAAACGAAGGTAAGCAGTTCTAATTATGAAGTAAAAGTTTTACCACAAATGTGTAAGATTTGTCGAAATGAATGAAAAAATTTCAATAAAATCATTCCATATATGAATTCAAATTAGTTAAATTTTTTCATTCTGTAGTATAGTGGTATATAAATATAGGAAAATGTTAACTAATATATGGAATGCATTATTCCTAATTTCTACGAAAATCACATCGTTCAAACAAATAAAAATGTCATTGGCGCTATACGAAGTTCAACTTTCTTCACAATGAGTTCATTTTAACTTAAAGAAGGGGTCACTTTTTTCTGGGTGTATATGTCAAACCATGTTATGAAGATTATATGCTTGCACTTAAAAATAATGTGCTAAAAATGTGAGTTCCAAGCATATTATTTTTACACCGAAACGTATGAAAAACGGTCTTTTTCGCCCGTGTACTATTCCTTTCTGTTAAAAAATACTTTCATTGTGTAAATAAACGGTCTTGTGGAAGAATTGCTACATCTGGCGCTTAAAGGGAAAATTTCTGTTATACATTCAGATGGTATTTAAGATCATGCGCACTTCCGCTTTTTTATTGGGAACAATCACCTGCTTCAAGAAATTTAACAACATATGATCAAATAATGTCAGTATACGTAACATATAATGCATCCTATCTTATACATTATTAAGAAAGACATGAACAAAAAAATGTTTCGACACATTTGCCGCAGCCATGTAATATTATCGAGAGCATGTAATTATGGCAAAAAGCCGAGAAAAAATAAGCATTTACTCGTAAGCGTCAAACATGTTCTATTAGTTAAATGATTTGAGACCATTACATTGATGGGGAAATCATGGTCATGTTTTTCGTGTATATTAATTTTTTACTTTTTTACAACAAAAACAGCATTACATGGTCACAAGGACCATGTACATTTTTTCCGTGATCATTTAATTCTTGGTTTGTTTGCGGCGAAAGGATTTTTTTAATACTTCAAAATTTTTTAATACTATACAAATTATTGTCAGTTTACGTGTCAGTAGGTTGTTGCTTAAAATGGATGCAGGATATGCAATTCGTGAGCTTGGCTTTGATTTTGAGTGTGATTTTACAGAAATTTTATTCACGCACATTCACGAACCGATATTTTGCTCTTGATCATATTTGGTATTATTGATATTATTAGACAACTTTGGCAATCGATTTATTAGATATTTAATGCCATTGAAATTGCTTCAATCACGAATGTGATAATATTAATCAGCAACCATATAGATATACACCCAGAAAAAAATGCCTTCGAAACTAAAGGAAATTTTTTTCATCAATATAGTTTATCCATTTTATTTCCATTAAGGTAAATTTTTGTGAGAAATAATAAAATTTACTCGTTTCAGTAAAAAAATCCTAAACTGGAAGCAGTTAGGAATAGTTCATTAACTAGAATAAGGCATGGAATTTTACTCATACTGTTTTCTTCGCTGGGTATAAGAATTTACTACTGAACAAGAAAATTTTATTCACCGATAACAAAGCATTCGTAAAAATAAACAAAAACCGAACTAAAACCAAGTTTCCTCAAAATTAGTAAAATTTCTTATAAAATGATAATTGCGACTTCCTTTATAATAGAAAGTTTTTCATACATACGAACAACACTTGGCATAGAAAAATATTTTAGTTCATTCGTACTAAGAAGTATGCAATCCTTTCAAAACTTAAGGAAACACACTTGTTAGAATATAGGAAATTTTCCTAAATTTCTATTGTCTACCTGTAATCGATACCTGTCATCGTAATCGATGTGTTTGCGCGTGGGTGTAATCGATATATTTGCGCGTCGGTTGTTTTTTTAGTTGGAATCGCGTTGTTTTGGTATACGGAGAGATTGTTAAAAAATAATATGGTAAAATAATATAATAAATAACAAATAAAATATATAAAATATTTGTTATTTTAAATTAGTGAGAAAAATTTTCGTTTTTTTAAATAAATCTATCAATGTTCGTGATAGTGTATAAAGAAAGAAAACACCAGCAGAATAACAACCCTTTCATTTGTCTTCATTTTGGAATCTTCAATTATCAGGTAATATTCAGTGACGCTAACCTTTTGCAACAAAAATGTTTTATGATTTTTTATATTTGTAGGTATTGAAATTGTAAAAGGAGGACAACATCGTTAGGCAGCAACTTATTAAAAGTGAAAAGTACAAGAAGAAGAAAAAGTGAGTTTTACAGTTGATAATATCACACGGAATTGGAAATAGTGGAATAATAAACTAATATTTCAAAGAGATTCGATGCTGTTGATTCTTAATAAATATATTCAATATATTAATAAAACATGTCTTTCATTGAAGATAAAATTGCTTATAGAAATAAATAAAATTGTATTTATTTATTTCTCTAAGCAATTTTTATTGTATTTATTTATTCTATAAGTATTTATAGAAATAAATAAAATTGTATTTAAATAAATCGGGCTGCCACTTTAACCTAACCTAGGTCCCATAATGAGATATTGTTCATATCGGACCATATCACAAGGGTTCCAAATCGCTTTTGTGGAAATAATTGTGGAACTTTTGAATGAATAAAAATATTAATAGCTCATTCACATTAGACTCGAAATCTACTAAAAGTGGATTTGAAATCCCTTTTCTATAAGGCAAATGACAATTGAAATCTAGTTAAAGTAGATTTTGGAAGTGTAATGTGCATGAGGTATAACACAATAAATGGAGCTCCGAAATAACTTCCAAAGATATGTCACACTTGTATCTATAGGCGTAGGAAAGCCTCTGGGCTGGGGAAATTTGTTCCTGCATGGGGCTCCAGAATTATAATCTTGGGGGTCATATTGGGCTATAAAGAAGTATGAACCGATGTGGACCAATTTTTGCATGATTATTAAAAAGCATATACTGAAATCACGTACCGATTACAAACACATCGGGTGAAATTTGCTTTTTCACGATGCTCTGGACGTGAATTTCGGGAAAGGTTTATATGAAGCCTATATATAATTATGAACCGATTTCGACCAATTTTTACATGGTTATTACGGAGCATAAACTTACATCACAGAAGAATATGTTTATAACCAGTCCTTTTACATAATTTCTAGTCGATGGCTTATTTCTTTCAGAAGTTAACGTGATTAGATGTGTGCACGTGACACGAAATTGTCGTGCTGACGGCAGCGGAGTGAGTGTGCGTGAGCGTGATTAACCAACCAAATGTATTGCGTGAGCGTGAGACACGAATGTCATATCTTCGTGAATGTGCGTGAGTAACTAATTTCAGAAAAATACATACACTCACGAACATAAAACGCATACGGTTTGAATGTTAAGAGTTTAAAAACGCTCTCCATTTTAATCATGATCATGTTTTCAGTCAGGTCTCTCAGGTAAAATACTCATAAAATTATTCGTGAGTCATGGGATTTCTCGAGAGTCACGACATTTTTCAATCGTGAGTGTGAATTGTTAAAAGATTTTCTTTTCGTGAGTATGCGCGAGTCCTGCAAAAATATAGAGCCTGAGGAAGATTTATCCGTCGTGAGTGTGTGTGAGCATGAGTAAAATATTACTCACTATTAGAATTCCAAAAAAATCTAATATTCCAAATAAATACACACACACAATTGGTGTTTAAGTCTTTATATTTTAGTCTCACAACTTCTCAATTCAAAAGTTAAAATAGAATGAAAAATTATTGTCATACTCAATATTTAAATGTAGAAGAAAACTCAAATTAAAATATTTAAAAAGCATACTTGATGAAAATAAATTTCAAAATTAAAGTAGCAAGTTAAAATGATGCAAAGTATATTAGACCGATATATTTTGTATAGTAGCATTACAACACTCACGTTCAGATCTTTAAACATGATTTCAACAGACGGTCGGACAGCCGGAAGAATAACTTAAGTTATTTTTAGTTTCTTTATTATGAGTGAATTTTTGAAGATATTTATATAATAAAACTGTGGTTGAACTTATGATTTAAGTATTTTTAGTTTAATACCTAAGGCTTCTTTATTATTTTGTCAAGTCTGATCTTAAGTAGATTTAATTAAAAGAAATAGTAATTAATATTAAAACTATTGTTTCATTAATGAATATCTTAATAACCCTGCCCAGAAGCGATAGGTTAGATTAGGCATGTCGTAGGACGGATGTCCACCACTTCCACAACCGTTGCATTACGTCTTAGTGTTTTGGATGTGAATTAAAAAATTTTGTGATAAATAATTTTTATAATTTTTTATGATTCTAAAACACATTTTTCTCAGAAAAGAAAACACCATTAGACTATTCTATCCATCGTGATACCACATTAACTAAAACTAGTTTAAAAAACCTGACTGTTGAGTAAATTTCGGAAAACGAAATTACGAATTCTTTTAATACCTGCTTAAATCTACAAATTGTTTACGCAGAAAAAAATTTCACGAATATTTTTCCAATTTAAAATTTCATTGATTCAACAACATTTTTAATCGAAACAAAAATTAATAGTATCAATTAATTGTTTAATTGGATCAATTAACTTTTTAATTGACCTTCAATTAATTTTTTAATTGATACTATCATTTCTGTGATTGAAGACACGTCAATTAAAAAATTAATTGGATCAATTAATTTCGTGATTGGTACAGTAAAAAAATTGAGTGATTTATTCGATAATACACAAATCTGTATTTGAATTAATAAAACCAGTTTTTTTAATAAACAATTTTAAAACGGCGTGTCACACAATGTGGAGAAGCTTTGGTGACGTTTCTGAGTGGTGACTCACCATCATTTCTGAGACAAGATAAATCATCGCTGAAAACCTTTGTGTTATTCGGCCGAAACTGGGATTGAACCCACGAACCTATGTATATAAAGCGGGAATGCTAAAAATCCAGCTCTCATAACACATACATTGTAAATAAGTGTTATCGACATTCATACGACATTTCCGCTAGAGGTGATTTCCGTTACCGATAAGAAAATCATTGGCACTTTTGCTACCAATAATTCCGTGAGATATATTTCTGGCATTTTGTGCTAAAGCCCGGAATGCAGCATTTCTGAGACAAGATAAATCGCAGCTGAAACCCTTTGTGTTATTCGGCCGAAACCGCCTATGAGTGTAAGGCGGAAATGCTAACATTCCAGCTCCCATAAGAAATACATTGTAAATCAGTGTTATCGACATGCATACGAAATTTCCACTAGAGGTGCTTTCCGTTACCGATAAGAAAATCATTGGCACTTTTGCTACCGAAAATTCCGTAAGACATATTCCTCGCATTTCGTGCTAAAGCCCGAAATCTAAATATAAACAATGTGCAACAACTCCTCATGAACGAAAATTCCGTGAACCGTTTACATTTTGCTCCCTTAAGAAATATATGGAAAACTGTATTATTGTCATGCAAGAAGTATGAATCAGTCGATAACATCGCCCACAATGTCTGCATTCATAACATCACCCACAATGTCTGCATCATGTTATTATTCAACCGTCGAACTGAACGGACGTGTTTTCTAATAGCGGAGTATTTCATCGTAATAAGTACTTATTACGAATTTCACGTGTGGTGGAAATAATAAACCACCATGCAGCGAAATTCAAAGTCATCCACTGGGTTGCTAACTTCAGGGCCCAGTGGACGGGTAACGACTGAAGTTATAAATTTGGGCAGCGACCAAGAGTCAGGCCCAATTAGTCGACCTGTAGACGGGTCGACTGGCGGTGACACTTTGGCAAGTCGAACCCTTTCTAAGGTGACGACATCAAAAAAAGGCAATCCCTCTCGAAAGAGATTCAAGGAACGAAGAAATGCTTTGTTTATCCTAAAGAAGTTAGGATCAGTCGACCCAAGCACGTTGTCGGCTAAGCAAAGCGATTTCTTAAAATGGGCTCAAGGAATTCTTGAAGCTGGAAAAAGGGAACGATCACCGGATGAGCTACCATCCTCTAAACGGGATCAAAGATCGTTTGCCTCAGTTGCAAAAGACAGCCTTGTGATGGCTATTATTAATAAAGGAGCATTGGACGGTATGATTCCAAGGCAAAAATGGGGGGAAATTGAGAACGCGATGTCTGGTGTCTACTCAGAGGTGCGAAAAAAGTTTCCCGGACCAAGTCCTCGACGGCAAGATGCTGGATGGTATCAAGGACGATATAAGTTAATAGCTTTTGCAGACCAGAGGTCTATGGATTGCTTTAAAGCTGCATTGATGCTAATTGGTGAAGTTTGGGAAGGAGCCGCTTTGGAGTTAGTCGATAAAAAAGACATACCGGCTAAACCTAGAGCACATGCATGGATACCGGCAAACCCTCCTGATCCTGAGTCAATACTAGAGAGACTAAAAGAATGTAACCCAGATCTTCCAACCGCCGATTGGAAGGTTGGTCGTTTGGATGAGGTGGATGGACCAAGACGACATGCGGTGTTTATATTAAACATAGAGTCGCTGCCACATCTAGCCCAGACCCAAGGACGCGTAAGTTATGGCTTTCATGATATCCATATGAAGGTATACAAAAGCGATCAGCCAAAGGATACCGAAACGGACAAGCCTCCGGTAGAGTCAGCAGTGAAAAAATCTCCTAGCGAAGCCGAAGGAGACATAAAACCTGCAGACTATGGCGAAAATCATATGCGGGAAGTTTCTACAGGCTCAAGCCTCACCAAAGCTGAACCGCGGATTGTTGCGAGAGTCACCGAGATCTGTGAAGAGGAAGCCTTTGATGACTCAATTGAAGCGGCTGATGTGACGGTGGTTGAAAATTTGGATGGTTCTACGGTTCCTCCAGATAAATCTTCACCATTGTAAGGCCGCTTGTGCTGCCTTAAAAGTTCTCCTGATGAAAGGAGACATAGATATAGTTCTTATTCAAGAACCATACATATATAAGAACAAGATCTGTGAATTAAGCACTCCGGGTTTCAAACTTTTGCATAATACCGGTAACGATATAAATCGAGCATGTAAAGGGTGATTCTTTTGAGGTTAGGATTTTCATGCATTAGTATTTGACAGATCACGTGGGATTTCAGACATGGTGTCAAAGAGAAAGATGCTCAGTATGCTTTGACATTTCATCATGAATAGACTTACTAACGAGCAACGCTTGCAAATCATTGAATTTTATTACCAAAATCAGTGGCAGAAAATCCGCTTTTTTATCGACAAATTTTGTTCAGCGATGAGGCTCATTTCTGGTTGAATGGCTACGTAAATAAGCAAAATTGCCGCATTTGGAGTGAAGAGCAACCAGAAGCCGTTCAAGAACTGCCCATGCATCCCGAAAAATGCACTGTTTGGTGTGGTTTGTACGCTGGTGGAATCATTGGACCGTATTTTTTCAAAGATGCTGTTGGACGCAACGTTACGGTGAATGGCGATCGCTATCGTTCGATGCTAACAAACTTTTTGTTGCCAAAAATGGAAGAACTGAACTTGGTTGACATGTGGTTTCAACAAGATGGCGCTACATGCCACACAGCTCGCGATTCTATGGCCATTTTGAGGGAAAACTTCGGAGAACAATTCATCTCAAGAAATGGACCGGTAAGTTGGCCACCAAGATCATGCGATTTGACGCCTTTAGACTATTTTTTGTGGGGCTACGTCAAGTCTAAAGTCTACAGAAATAAGCCAGCAACTATTCCAGCTTTGGAAGACAACATTTCCGAAGAAATTCGGGCTATTCCGGCCGAAATGCTCGAAAAAGTTGCCCAAAATTGGACTTTCCGAATGGACCACCTAAGACGAAGCCGCGGTCAACATTTAAATGAAATTATCTTCAAAAAGTAA
The DNA here is from genome assembly GCF_050003625.1 of Haematobia irritans. NCBI lineage: Eukaryota > Metazoa > Arthropoda > Insecta > Diptera > Muscidae > Haematobia > Haematobia irritans. The sequence goes on along the minus strand of NC_134399.1, from coordinate 60,666,162 downwards.
ATGTCATGGACCAATTTAACGTTTCAAATAAAGAACCGATGAGATTTTGCAAATTTTATGCGTTTTTTTTTTTAAAAAAAGTTATCAAGCTCTTAACAAATCACCCTTTATAATTGCTAAAATCGAACTAAACTTGTTTCTGCTTCCTTCATTGAGCAATGCAGACACTGTCGTAGCCAGTCTAGAGATATCCACATGCAAATATTGGGTATCTTCGGTCTACATGGGACATGATAGGGATATGCCACCCTGTGCCGTTAAGACCTTAGTTGAGGAGTCACTAAAAACAAAGACAAAACTCATTATGGGATGCGATGCAAATGCACATCATAGTATTTGGGGAAGTAGTGATACTAATGCAAGGGGAGAGTCGCTAATAGAGTTTATTTTGCGTACTAACCTGGTAGTTTGCAATAAGGGAGATGCACCAACCTTCGTCACCAGGAACAGACAAGAGGTTTTGGACGTAACGTTGACCTCTCCGGAACTGAATGATAAGATATCTGAGTGGCAAGTTTTGAGGGAACATAGCTTCTCAGATCATCGCTACATCAGTTTCAGATTGACTGTTCATACTTCAAAGACCATATTTCCGCCAAATTTTAGGAAAGCTGATTGGAATAGGTATAGAGAATCGTTCAATTTGATGATACCGGAAGTGCCGGAGACAAATATGAGCACTGTGCAAGATATCGAACACGCAGTGGAGCGGATTACTAAGGCCTTCAACATTTCACTGAAAGCTGCATGCCCTAGAGGAAAGCCAAGGGGAAAAAATCGGTCGCCATGGTGGACTACGGAGTTAAGTAATATGAGGAAATCCTGCAGGAAGCTCTTTAACAAAGCAAAGTCCACAAGAGCTCCGGAGGATTGGGACACTTACAAGATGAATCTGAGAGAATATAAACGAGAACTGAGAAGGTCTCAACAAAACTCTTGGGATGATTACTGTAGCAGTATTGAGAATACGTCAGAGGCTTCCAGACTACGGAAGGTACTAGCATCCACTAACACCGCTCCAGGTTTCATTAAAACATCGGAGGGAAATTTGACAACGTCCAGTGAGGAGACGTTGGAGGTACTTTTGGACACACACTTCCCTGGAAATCAGACGATTGAACCATGTTCCGGTGGTGTAACAGAGGCTCAGCGATCATTTCCTATCGAGGAAATTGTGTCGGAATCTAGAATAAAATGGGCTTTAAATAGCTTTGGACCATTCAAATCCCCCGGACCTGATGGTCCTATCGAGGAAATTGTGTCGGAATCTAGAATAAAATGGGCTTTAAATAGCTTTGGACCATTCAAATCCCCCGGACCTGATGGAATTACTTCGGCGGAGTTACAGGCAGTGGTTGAAAGAATTATCCCCTGGTTGACGGTTATATAAAGGGTGATTCTTTTGAGGTTAGGATTTTCATGCATTAGTATTTGACAGATCACGTGGGATTTCAGACATGGTGTCAAAGAGAAAGATGCTCAGTATGCTTTGACATTTCATCATGAATAGACTTACGATCTGCCACAACGTCGAATTTTCAGTGAATGGGCCCTAGAAAAGTTGGCAGAAAATCCGCTTTTTTATCGACAAATTTTGTTCAGCGATGAGGCTCATTTCTGGTTGAATGGCTACGTAAATAAGCAAAATTGCCGCATTTGGAGTGAAGAGCAACCAGAAGCCGTTCAAGAACTGCCCATGCATCCCGAAAAATGCACTGTTTGGTGTGGTTTGTACGCTGGTGGAATCATTGGACCGTATTTTTTCAAAGATGCTGTTGGACGCAACGTTACGGTGAATGGCGATCGCTATCGTTCGATGCTAACAAACTTTTTGTTGCCAAAAATGGAAGAACTGAACTTGGTTGACATGTGGTTTCAACAAGATGGCGCTACATGCCACACAGCTCGCGATTCTATGGCCATTTTGAGGGAAAACTTCGGAGAACAATTCATCTCAAGAAATGGACCGGTAAGTTGGCCACCAAGATCATGCGATTTGACGCCTTTAGACTATTTTTTGTGGGGCTACGTCAAGTCTAAAGTCTACAGAAATAAGCCAGCAACTATTCCAGCTTTGGAAGACAACATTTCCGAAGAAATTCGGGCTATTCCGGCCGAAATGCTCGAAAAAGTTGCCCAAAATTGGACTTTCCGAATGGACCACCTAAGACGAAGCCGCGGTCAACATTTAAATGAAATTATCTTCAAAAAGTAAATGTCATGGACCAATTTAACGTTTCAAATAAAGAACCGATGAGATTTTGCAAATTTTATGCGTTTTTTTTTTTAAAAAAAGTTATCAAGCTCTTAACAAATCACCCTTTATAAACAATGTGTAAACTTAGCATATATTCCAGAAAAGTGGAGGGAAACAAAAGTCGTCTTCATACCTAAAGCAGGAAAAGCCTCTCACTCGAGTGCGAAGGATTTCCGACCAATCAGCTTATCCTCATTCCTACTTAAGACCCTGGAGAGGATGATAGACATGTATCTTAGAACTAGCGTGGATTCAGGTTTGCTCTCGAAACGACAGCATGCATACTCGAAGGGCAGGTCTACTGAGACCGCATAGCATGAACTGGTCAGCTTTATTGAAAGCTCACTATCTGTCAAAGAATACACAATCGTGGCGTTTCTAGACATCGAAGGGGCGTTCAATAATGTCCATCCGAGCTCGATATTAAATGGACTGACAACTCTGAATGTTGATCCAGGTATACTTAGGCTGTTAGACGAACTTCTAATGAAGAGACGTATTTCAGCCACACTAGGGCAAGCAAACATACAAAGGTATGTGAACAGAGGCACTCCCCAAGGAGGAGTTCTATCACCTCTTCTTTGGATGTTGCTATAAACAACCTTCTGGTTTCTCTAGAAAAAGAAAGGATAAAAGTGGTGGCATAGTCAGATGATGTGGCGCTAGCAGTCAGGGGAAAATTCCCATCCACAATCAGAGATATTATACAGAGAGCTCTCCGGATGACTGAGAAATGGGCGAAAGATAATGGTCTTGGTGTAAATCCAGCAAAGACAGAAATAGTCATGTACTGCAAAGATCGCAAAACTCCCACGGTTAGGCCCATTTCCTTAGGGGGTACTGAAATTCCCTTTGGTGAGTGTGCAAAATACCTTGGCGTTATTTTGGACAGGAAGCTGAATTTTAGGCTTAATATTGAAGAGAGGGCGAGAAAAGCCACGGTAGCTTTGTACTCGTGCAAAAAGGCAATAGGGAAAAAGTGGGGAATAAGACCAAAAATTGTGCATTGGCTATACACGGCAGTGGTTAGACCTATAATGCTATATGGTGTTGTAGTCTGGTAGCCGGCACATCAGAAACCGACTTGTTTAGATAAAGTTCAGCGTATGGCGAGCTTATGTATCTCAGGCGCATTTAGTAAGACAGGAACAGACTCCCTTAATGTCATGCTACATCTATTGCCTTTAGACATTTTGGCCAAACAGTCAGTGGGATTCGGAGTATATTCTAAAGATCTGGAAATTCGAATAGCGAAAAGATTACCTAATCACTGTAGTGTTTTTCAGGCTGAAATATTGGCAATAAGAGAGGTGGTGAATTGGCTGAGAAGTAATGTTCCAACAAATATTGGCATTAATATATACTCAGACAGTCAACCTGCAATAAAATCCTTGGACTCTGTGTTCCTTAACTCAAAAACGGCCATAGACTGCCGCAAATCTCTCAACGAGATGGCTGAGCAGTACAATATTCCCCTAATATGGGTGCCTGGTCATAGGAACATACCGGGGAACTGTGAAGCAGATGTGTTAGCAAGGCTAGGAACTACCTTACATATTCCAGGGGAACTATAATCTGTTGGTATGCCTCTGGCCACCTGCAAGCTCTTACTGCGTGAGAAGGCTGTTATGATGGCCAATATTCGATGGGAAAATTGCAAGGGTTGTAACGACACCAAGCAATTATGGCCCCATTTAAACTTAAACCGCACACTAGATATGCTAGTGTTCTCAAGGCGTCAGATAGCACTCCTAATATCTGCTATAACGGGTCGCTGCCTGATAGGCGAATTTGCAAAAACTATAGGTGCGAAGTATAATGACTATTGTATAAGCTGTCATGACGTGGAGGAAAAGGAATCAATTAAACACCTCTTGTGTGAGTGTCCTGCTTTTTGTTGTAAGGCGTAAGCGAATTTTAGGAGCATATAGCTTTAGATTACTGGCTGACCTGGAAAACGTTAACTTAAGCAGTTAGTTAATGTTTTTGGAGCAATCTGGTTGGTTCCACAAAAGTAAATAATAGAGAAGGTTCAGTGGTTAAGACTAGAAGTGCCCATATGTAATAGGTACTTTTAGTTAAATGTGGTATCACAATGGACTGAATAGTCTAAGTGAGCCTGAAATTTAATCGGGCTGCCACTTTAACCTAACCTAACCTATCATTAACGATTTTGTCGCTAGACACCAATTCGATGTACCGTTATATGAAAATTGTAATGAAAGTTAGAAGTTCAATAGCAAATAGTTATATGTGCATTGTACATCATTTACATTTTTTCGCTGAAGAGTGCACAGGTTCATTACAGTTTCGTTGTGAATAATAAATATGGATTGTGGGTGAGTTACATTTATGTTCTTTTTATGTATTAAGAAGGAATTTAGTGCAAATTTTTAATCTTTAGTGAAAAATGTCTCGAGGAAGTGAAGCATCTGCGACAAATCGAAACCGCAATACGATTAGCAATTTTTTAAAAAATCGCACAAACTATGGTTGTGCTAAACGCAGTGGGCGCATTCCAAAGAACAAAGCGACATATTCGCCAACTTGCTGCCAATGAAAATATGAGCTACAGAGAAATAAAAATAGAATTGGGTCTGAATGTGACTAGACAACGAATTCAGACAACAAATTCCTAAACCGAGGTTAACACAACACCATAAAAATGCTCGTATTTCTTTTGCTGAAAAATACAAGTTTTGGGACGAAGAGTTCGAAATGGTTATATTTAGCGACGAAAAGAAATTCAATTTGGATGGTCCTGATTGCCATTACAAGTATTGGCGAGATTCTCGGTACCCTCGTCAAACTTGCTATAAACGCACCCATGGGGATGGATCTCTTATGGTATGGACAGCTTTTGGAGCACGAGGAAAATCCAAAATATGTTTTGTCCCCACTAAAATGAACAATTTAATAGATTTTGCAGATGGGTTATATGGTGAAGTTTGGACTTACACCTTTACTGGACTGGCCAGCGCTAAGTCCCGATCTAAATCCTATAGAAGATGTGGTATATCAAATGTAAATTTACCAAAACTTTTATTCTTAGGTATTATAATGTTTTTATTTTATATTAAATGGATAATTGTAACATGTAACTGTAATTATAAGAATCTAATATTCTTATTGTACATGTCATAAATAAAACAATCAATTCAATTCATATTATCCGCTATGGTATTTGCGAAGTCCAAGCAATATACAACACCAAAAGAACTGAAGTCTGAAATTAAGGAAGAATGGGAAAAAATCGATATGGCAACTCTGAAAAACTTGGTATGTTCTATGCCTCACCGATTACGCAAGTTCTAATATACTATATCGTATTAGTTAATCAAATTATCTTAATTTTATTTTGACATATAACTAAAATTTAATTTTGCACATATAAATATTTTCTATGACTAAAAATTTAGGTATGGATTTTCTATAAAAGCAAACGTTAAGTAAAGATTTAATTTATGTATTTTAGTAACGTACAAAAGTGTAAATAAAATAAGAAAACATGTTTTCAATAAAAGTTGTTTATAAGACTATAACATAAATTTACACGTTGCACATATAATTTTTTACGGGTGTATATTGGAGCTATATCCAAAACTAATATTTTACAAATTTATTAGGCACCATAAAATATTACCTTGTGTCACAATCCCACGGCGGCGGGTTCTACGCACCGGATTGACCCGATGGATACCAGCCATCGGCCAGCGGCTGCCACCTCAGTGTACGTGTTGTCTCGTCCATTTTTTCGTGTTGGAGAAGGTGCATCCCGGGGAGCCTTCTCCGCCTGCTTTTGGTCCGAGCCGGGATAGAGGAAAACCCCGGACCATGGTACTGTGCCGTCTGCCGAAATCGAATTCACCATCGCTCGGTTTCGGTGAGGTGTAACCGGTGCATGGAATGGGTGCACTTCCGGAATTGCTCCGGCCTAACATCGCTGCGGGAGTATAGTCAAACTGACTTCGTGGCAGGATGCTGTGCCAATGACAGCAGCAGTGGGTCATCTGATTATGTGACCCCACCGACTTCTCCCGCACAACAATATTCTCCGCCGCAGCATCTTACACCGAATATTGTTGTACCAGTTCCGGAGAGTGCATCATTTTTGCAATTTAATTGCAACGGGCTCCGTGGTAAGATTAGTGAGATCGTAGACTTTATGAATCGGAAAAGGATAAGGGTCGCGGCGATCCAGGAAACAAAGCTGAATCCCACCTGCCGCCTACGACATTGTGATGGGTACAATGTCCTACGGAAGGATCGCACAAGAAATGGAGGTGGTGGCCTGGCTTTCATATTACACCGTTCCGTGCAGTATAGACCTATCACGCTTGTGCTAGACACTAATGACCCGTACATGGAATGTATGGGGGTAGCAGTTAAGTGTGGGGCTGCCGAGATAGAGCTATACAATGTGTACATACCGCCGGTTGGTAGCTGTGCTCCTGGTTATAGCCCAAACATTGAGTGGTTGTTGAGCGGGCATAACCGATTGGTTCTAGGAGATTTTAATGCCCACCATGAACTTTGGCATTCTCTCCTGGGTAATGACCAGAGGGGCATAGCTTTGGCAGAGCAGATAGACGACTCCACATTTTGCACGGTGAACGAAGAGGCCCCCACGAGAATTATGGGTGACTGCAGCAGTTCGCCAGATTTATCGTTAGCATCGCCTGGTCTGATAAATGACGTCTCCTGGCAACCCGTCATTTCATTGGGTTCGGACCACCTCCCCATAATTCTCACCATCAACCGACCCTCCGATTTCATAACCTCTGAACGCCGGACGTTTATTAATCAAAAGAAAGCCAACTGGGAAGGCTTCAGAGAATACACCGATCGCCGCTTCAGTGAGCTCCCGTCCCCCTCACATGTTCATGTTGCCCAGAGGGAGTTCCGGGACATCATCAACGCAGCAGCCGCTCGCTTCATACCCGCTGGTCGAATTGCCCAGGTGAGGCCCAACTTCCCAGCCGAAGCGGCGGGACTCGCAGACGAGCGTGATGAACGCCGTCGTGCTAACCCTGCTGATCCTAGAATCAGAGAACTAAACCTAGAGATTAGTAAGATAGTCGACGAGCACAAGCGGAACACTTGGTTAGAGCACCTGAAGCAATGTAACTTAGGAACAGGAACTGGTAAATTGTGGTCAACAGTTAGAGCCCTCTCGAACCCCTCCACAAGGGATGATGGGATTTCAGTCACATTTGGCGACGTGACTGTGACTGATCCGAAGAGGTGCGCCAAATACTTCAACCGACAGTTTGTCGAGCATCCCGAGAGTGATAGAGCGAAAAGGAGAGCCACCCGTCGTGTACGTGGTCTCCGAGCCGATGACACACCACAATTTACTGCAGCCGAAGTTACCAATGTCATCAACAGCGCGAAACCATCTAAGGCGCTGGGCGCTGACGGAATTTCAATGCTAATGCTGAAGCATCTGGGAATACTGGGAGTTGAGTTCTTGACCAGACTCCTCAATTTGTCTTTGGAATCACACATTATACCCGATGTCTGGAAAATGGGAAGGGTGATTCCACTACTGAAACCGGGCAAAGATTCGAGCAAAGGTGAATCGTACAGACCGATATCCCTTCTTTCGCCAGTAGCCAAGACACTTGAGGCATTACTCCTCCCCAGCCTTGTGGAGAATTTTCCAGCTGCCCACCATCAACATGGATTCCGTAAGGTACATAGTACGACAACAGCCTTACATGCCATTTCGACACATATTAATAAGGGACTTAACCAGCCCAGGCCGTGTCACAGGACGGTCCTCGTGGCGCTTGACCTATCGAAAGCATTCGATACGGTCAACCATGCCACATTATTTGAGGACATCGAGAATACGTCCCTACCGGCAGGAGCGAAGCGTTGGGTGCTGAATTATATGTGTGGACGCCAGTCGTACGTGGAATTCAGGGACAGAAAGTCAAGACCGCGTAGAGTTAAACAGGGAGTTCCCCAAGGTGGGGTGATATCTCCGGCACTGTTTAACCTCTACATGTCCTCGATTCCACCCCCTCCTGACGGCGTCGAGATTGTATCATATGCGGATGACTGTACAATCTTGGCATCTGGGCCCAATGTTGATGACATTTGCGATCGGTTGAACGTCTACATAGCTAATCTTACCAGTTATTTCACTGCGAGAAACTTGAGGATATCCCCCACCAAATCCTCAGCCACACTATTTACTACATGGACGGCAGAAGTGCGCAGGCAGTTGAATATCAGAGTCGATGGAGTAATAATTCCGACCACAAATTACCCCAAGATTCTTGGGGTCACATTCGACAGCCTTTTTAGGTCATCTGCCCATGCCACTGCAATTTGTAATAAGCTCCGTGGTAGAAACAAGGTCCTCAAGTCACTAGCCGGCAGTACTTGGGGTGCGGACAAAGAAACCTTGCTAACTACTTATAAGGCAATTGGCCGGTCAGTGGTAAACTATGCAGCGCCAGTGTGGACACCGCAGACCAGTGATACGCAGTGGAATAACATACAAACCTGCCAGAACGCTGCTCTTAGAACTGCGACTGGGTGTCTCCGCAGCACACCCCTGGATCACCTTTATGTGGAGACAAAGATCATCCCTGTGCGAAGACACAACTACATGTTGTCAAAGCAGTATCTCCTGGGTTGTTATCGCAGTAATCATCCAAACCACCATCTTATGGATACACAACCACCACCCAGGAACGTGAGGGTTGATATACATAATCTAGAGCGCGAGATCCAGCGCTATAAAAGAGAGCCTCTAGATCAAGCAGCGTACCAGGCAGGTTTGAACAGGATTCATGAGGATACTGTAGCTGAAGCGGTGAGAAGCTACAAGGTTAATCCTGTTCTTGGAGTCCGACCACCGCCCATAGCACCGGAGGAAAGAGACCTCCCACGGCAGACTAGGGTAGTTTTGGCCCAATTAAGATCAGGCAAGTGCAGCCGCCTCAATTCCTACTTATCGGTGATTGATAGCAGCGTAGCTGACGTTTGTCCAATTTACAACCAAGGGCCACACGACACGCGTCATCTTTTCTCTTGCCCAGCCAAACCAACCGACTTACCACCAGATCACTCTGGACACACCCCATCTTAGTCGCAGAGTTCCTTGATCTGCCAACAAGCTGATGTACCAAGCGTATAACATGAAATGGATGAGATCACAATAAACTGTTACAACAACAACAACATTACCTTGTGTCAAATTTGAATCAGATCGGTTAAAATATAAGGGTAATATCCAACTCAGAGCCTATTTGAATGATACTAAAGCCCGGTATGCAGCTCTTTCGAAATTTATTGTTGCATGTCAATAATGCAGTTTTGGTATGTATTTCTTATGAAAGCAAAATGAAAACAATCGATAACAATGTTTCACGGAATTTTCCTTTGCTAATTTCTTATGGAAAGTGGAAATTTTGGTTAGACTCTGGAGCGAGTTACACAAATTTTAATTATTGATATCCCTAATATCAGCAAATTAAACAGCTGACAATATTGACGTTTTGCGATATCATATAACAACAAAGAATGATTGCATTCCGGTGGTAAAAGCGCATGATCCAGGATAAATGGTGACCAGCCAATCTGTCAATCCAAAGTTCTCGGGACATTTCGCTACAGCACAAATAGCAAAGAGTTTGTTTTCTTTTTTTCTACATTACTAATTGGAAGATAGAGATTGTACATAATATAAAAGAAAAATTGTGGCCAAACAAACAACACATAGAGCAATAAAATTCATTAAATATTGTGATTAGGATTAGGCAACTTGTACAAAGTTGAAAAAAATATATAAATACAAATCAGAAAGATTTATAATAAGTAATAATAAAATGGGTAATAAGTCAAGCAATACAAGCTCATCATACCCACAACATGATGATCCGGCCTATAGGAAATGTCAAGAGTTAAAGGTAGGTTTATTGTAATTTATTGGAAGTGCTTGTAAACTAAATTTGTTACTTTATTTGTTCAGATGGAACGATGGATTCAAATGCATTATCAAATTAAAGAACGGGAAGAAGCTATAACCATTGCTCACAACAGAGAATTGTTCTATTGGCTTAGCGGTTTCTATATAACATCATTGTTTGGATGTTTTTCTTTTTATCAACGCAGCAGAAGGCCTGCTAGTCTTTTACCAATGGTGCCACTCTCCTTCGTTATGGGCTATTATGCCGATTTGGCCTATGGCAGTAAAATACATCGTATAAAAGGTGATTATGATATCAAAGAATCGGAAATAAAAATAGCACCCCCCAAACGCGCAAGAAAAGATTTCACTTCAAAGAATTTTCCCCCAAACTTATCTGTTTATTTGTTTTTGAATTGAAGGTCATGACTCCACTCTTATATAAGAAAAACGCATTGACACTTTCAATTGTTTTTGTTAGCGTTTTAAAGTGGTTTTACTCCATTCTAAAAACAAATATAAAATTATTCCATAAATACACATTTTCCAAAGCAAAAGATTGTCCAAAGTTACAATTTTTATAATATATCCTTTGAAGTACATAGAAGATTTCTTACATGGTCATAAATATTATGTAGTGGCACATATTCTCATTTCTAGCCCAATTATTAGTAAAATGAAATAAACATGAGTAACTACATGTACTCATTATATAGACAAAATTAATTACATTCAGCCAAATAAATTACATTGCACTTAATAGCTATAATTTTATTACCTTTCCTTTATTAATGATAAAATTCATGGATTCTGAGTCATCTACATCGGTCAAACCACCACATCTTAAGACGCACACTATCACATGAATTTATGTTTAATTTTTTTTTTTCTTTTTTTGACTAGATTTAATATCAATATTATTTTTCAGATTTATCCATAACCAAGATCGTAACTGACTTGGGATTACTACGCCCACTTTTGGGTATACCGCCTTCAAAATGATATAAAATTGCACATGTTTTCATTTTGCCTAGCAACTTTATATTTTCCTTATGTTTCTATTTTGCTGGATCGGCCAAAATCATGAATAGCTAGCTATAAGAAAGAAATGCCGTAACGAAAATAAAATTATCGCAAATTTTCAAATGCCTACATACAAATGTGTTGTTCGCTTTTTTATACAAATTCCAGCTGAGGCGAACATGATTATGGAACATGAATCTGAACTACTACATTGGCCTGGAGGATTGCCTACTGTTGCGACCATAGACGAAGGCCGTGTCGAAGCCGAAATGGAAAAGAAAATGCACCCACATCATTCATAGGCTCACATAGAATACTTGGTGATGGCTCACAAATTTAAGAGTACATTTCCAGAAGCTCAATTGTGTTTCACAATGACAAACTTTTCCAACACAAGTAACGATGACAAATATTTAAGTATGTTATTACTGTTACAATTGATAGACATTTAAGACAATATAAATCTTTAAAAATTGTTTACTTACTCCATATTAAACAAATATATTTATCCATTATATGATTACTTTTCATATTCTCTCTATACCAAATTCAGTATTTATTAATACATTATTTCTTCACATAATTTCAAAATCTCGATGTATTTAAATTCGAATTAAAAATAATTTTCAGATCAAAAACCAAAATTTGTCTGTTACTCATAGCATATATTAATATAAACTTTTCACATGTTACTATTTCAGGATCAAGGATCATTAATTGCTATTTTTAGGCTTATACCTAATTTAGCACAAGTTGTTCGATTGGTCCATTGTTTGAATAGGATTTTTCGATTTGGAACTGTAATGAAGATTTTTTTGTCGGCAAGGCCTATTTTCGGAGTTACGAGCCCCGGAAGTTTTCATTATCACTTATATTGGACTTGGTATCCATCGCACAAAATAAGAGGTAATAAGGGTATATTTAGAATTCAAGCAAACACCCTCATCACAAGGGTACCCGGAGAAGTCCCTGGCCTTTGAAAATTTTGCAATATGGTACTCACAATAAATCTTATTTCGAGTACATTGCGAATTAAAAAAAAAACGGACTTACGAAAGACCATTAATGCGAAATACCAAAAAAATCAATTGTCCATATCTCCAAAAATGAAAATTTTAATCAAAATGTAGTTATATTTACCAAAAATAGTAATTTTCAGGGATCAATAACTCGGAAGCTAGACTTTTACGACAAAAAAGTGTTCTACCAATTTCGCTCTAAAATACTCTCTCCTACCCCCAATTTTGTAACAACTTGAGGTAAAGTAGATTTCTTCCTGCCCAATAGAGATTTTCAGCTAAAAAAATTGTTGGGTGAAATCTAAAAAAATATATCTTTGAAGTTGATTATTAATTTCCGTTTGTAAACACAACAATATTTTTCAGCAAAAATTTGCTGTTTATTAGCGAATTTTTCTTTTGAATTTATAATTATCTTTTCGAACCGGTTTATTTCAATACTATTTGTATTTTATATGATTTATGTATCTCTCTGTCACCCTGCAATTTTGTTTCATATTTACCTAGGTTGGTATGAAATTTTCTGGATAGAAAACCAGTGCAACGATGTTCTGTATTTTGCATCCAGTACTAAAAGAAAACGGACATATTGCTATCATCCCTACCAGAATTTCAAAGTTCGATTTTATCCCTGCCAACATTTTTTGAATTTGACGGCACTACTGAGAATCCCCACCACGTCGAAAACAATCGTATACGACATCAAAAACTCGTCGGAAAAGCGCCGTCACTATTGAGACGTTGTACCACGCCAAGTTACTACAATTATTAGGTGCCTTTTTAGATCAATTTAGAACGACGCCAATAAGAGCCTCTTCAAACTATCAGAAAAAGTGCACATTTAACATAACTTTTTTCATTAATAAAAGAACTATCAGCCGTTTGTTTATTCTCGATGGGGGCAGCGTGTTTGGAAAAATATCTGAAAAAACAATCACTTTATTCCATTTGGAAAGTCGAAAATTGTTCATCTTTCACCCATCACAGTTGGCGATTGTTGTAGTGACATTTACGAGTCTATGGTAGCAATGAGGATGAAATGGAACTTTAAAATGCTGGCAGGGTAACTAGCTTCTTATAATTTATTTAAATAAAATCGATAATAACCCTGCCCTCAAGCTGAAAAGATGTTTCGTTTGAAAAACGCTCAACCTGTGTTAGGTTAGGTTAAAGTGGAAGCCCGATTAAGATTCAGGCTCATGCGCTTTACAGATTATCAGTTATTCCGGACGACAGAGCTCGTGTCGAACATATCCCATATCAACATTTTTTGAATTTGGGGGCGCTTCTGAGAATCCCTACTACGTCGAAAACAGTCGTATACGATATCCAAAACTCCTCGGAAAAGCACCGTCACTACCCAAAAAACGCAGGATGAGCGTTTTTCAAATGCAACAACTTTTCAGTTTGAGGGTAAATATAATTTTTAACATAAATTCAACTTGACTTGAAATAGCTCATCTTCAATACATCTTCAAATTGTTTGCGAATTACTTCCAATTTGCCAAAATGTTGACGAAATCTTTGAAAAGTGTGATGAACGTTTGAAATAGAAAATAGATTGAGTTTGCCTCCGTAAAAAAATTTTGTTTTGCTTTTCTGCTTCTTTATTTTTTTATATTGGTCATTCACACTGAAAGCATGTCTACTTCAAAGAGGTATAACATTGGTAGTATCGCCACCTACATTATATATCATTCACACATTGAATTTTCATTCGTAAAGGATTTTGTTGATATTTTTCTTTAAATGTGATTTATAATGCTCCCAGGACTTAAAATTGGTCACCGATAAGAAAGAAAATCGATTTGCACGATCGATTATTCATGGGGCATTAATGTGAACGGCGTTAGTGTGAGCGGCGTAGAAGTTGAGTTGGGTTCAAGCTTTATGCTTTTCAAGAGAGGATCTCTTTCATTTTCTAAAAGCGTAAGCGTGCACACCAATAATTAATAAATAATAAGTCGAACTATTAAACTTTTGAATAAAATTATTGAAGATTAAAATTAAGAAAAGTTATGTAATGATTCGTATGTGTGCGCAAAGGATATAAATATTTGGAGAAATTAAATAAGGGTAAGAAAGAATAAATGGAAAAACACGTGTGATAATATATATATATATTGTTACGTTTTTATATTGAGGCGTTTTTAATTACCCGACAATTAAAACACAGTTCTTTTAAATAACGACAATCTACAATTTATTTACTATGACTTCACACTTTACAATTCGTTCACACTGAAGTTATTCGTTTGACGCTTTAATTAAGACTGACTCGTTAGCAGCATGTGAGCGCTTTTATATATGACGGTGTGGCAATACGAGAACATTCTGGTAGCACTACAATATTCTGGCAACGCCATAACATTCTTAGACAAGGCTAGAAGGATCTACGACCATTAAGTTATTCGTCTGGTGGCTGCCAAACACATACACACTCACATAGATATATGCTCGCATTACTACAACAACAATGACAATAGACAATGAGATGAAATGAGAAAGCAAAATAACAAAGCAAAGGGGTTGTTATTCTATGAGAGAGTAAGAACTAACATTTCGGTAAGCAAACAAAAGAACATAAAAGAAATTCAGGAAAATACTAGAAAATGAATAGATGATTCCAAGAAGTGATAGCGAAATTTTATCGTTACAATTTGAAATTTTAAATTAACGGAAACTAATTTAAATAAACTTATGTCTATAATTATCAAATTCGTCACACTGCCTCCCGCTTAAGCCTGTTCGTCCCGAACAGGCACAGAACCTGTTCCGTAAGGAGCCAATCGTTCCAGATGTACAACTTTCATCTTTGATCTAGGGCTGTCGTCCTTCTGAATCCGGTATACAACATCATTGATCCTCTTGATGACTTTGTATGGGCCTTCCCACTGTGTTTGCAGTTTAGGACACAATCCTTTCTTTCGTTGCGGGTTAAATAGCAGAACCAATTCTTCTTCTTGGAAGCCCTTAGTATTTACAGCACGATCGTATCTCGCCTTCATTCTGTTGGTGACCATTTTTATTTTGTTGCGCACTGATTCGTGAACTTCACCGAAAGTGTTTGGGATGTCGTTTCTGTTTTCTTCCATGGCGAGCTCATTAGGTTTAGCGCCGAATATCAGATCTCCAGGCAACTTCAACTCAGTTCCGAATAGAACATTGGCCGGTGTTCGAGAGGTGGAATCATGAATGGCAGATCTATACGACAGCAAAAACTTTGGTATATGCTCGTCCCAGTCCCTCTGGCCGTTGTCCACTACTTTTCGAAGATGTTCTTCCAGAGTGCGATTAAACCTTTCTACCATGCCATCGGATTGTGGATGTAATGGTGTAGTCCTCGTTTTCTTGATACCAAGGGATTCACACATCTCTTTGAATATGGCCGATTCAAAATTTCTTCCCTGGTCTGAGTGAATCTCGGACGGCACACCGTAGCGACATATCCAGTTTTTGTTGACCACATCCACAATCGTTTTTGCCTCTTGGTTTGGAATTGCATACACCTCCGGCCATTTGCTGAAGTAATCCATGACCACAAGGACATAACGGTTTCCAGAATCACTTACTGGGAAAGGGCCTGCCACGTCCATTGCTATTCTTTCAAACGGGGCTCCTGGTCTATATTCTTGCATAGGACCTCGACTTTTCCTTGTTGGACCTTTCGCCTTCATGCACTTCCCGCAATTGGCTACCCATTCAGCAATTGATTTCTGGCATCCAACCCAGTAGAATCGTTGCTTCACTTTATCGGCGGTTTTGGTTATTCCCAGATGACCTCCACTGGGACCATTATGGAACTCCGCCAAAACGTCTCTTATTTTGGAATCTGGAACGATGATCAAATTTCGGCTGCTCTTGCCATCTTCGCTTTCCCATTTACGTTGCAGGGATCCATTGGCTAGAACTAAACTATCCCATTGAGCCCAGTATGATTTCATAAGTGGACTTTCGGCTGCGATGTCTTTCTTACTGGGCTTCTTGTTCTCTTCCTTTGCCGAAATAATTTTGTTCAAAATGGGATCTTTACGCTGTTCTGTTGGCCAGTCCACTCCAGATTCGATGTGTAACAGCCGAATATCAACAATCTCCTCCTTATGTTCAGCTTTCGAGCAGTGCTTGCATTCTATACTGCAAGGTCGACGTGACAAAGCGTCAGCGTTACCGTGTTTTCCACCTTTTCTATGCTCGATACTGAAATCATAGCTCTGGAGCCTCTCGATCCAACGTGCCAGTTGAGCTTCCGGATTCTTGAATTGAAGCAACCATCGTAGAGCTGAGTGATCAGTCCTTAGCAAGAAATGTTGTCCATACAAATATTTATGATAATGTTTTACACTCTCTATGACGGCTAGCAGCTCTCGTCGCGTTACACAGTAGTTCTTTTCGGGCTTGGACAACGTTCGGCTGAAATATCCGATGACCTTCTCCTTGCCGTCTATCTGTTGGGATAGCACACCTCCAATACCATGCGCGCTAGCATCTGTATCCAAAACAAATTTTTCGCCCGGAATAGGATACGCTAGAACAGGAGCTGAACATAAAAGTTCTTTTAAATGTTGGAATGAATCCTCCTGTTCGTCGCTCCACTGGAACTTCTGACCTTTTTGCGTCAATTTATGGAGACTAGCGGCGATGCTGGCGAAGTTTGGGACGAATCGTCGGTAATATGTACATAACCCAAGGAACTTCTTAATTCGTGGAGATTTCCGGGTCGTGGCCAATCTCTGACAGCTTGGATTTTGTCTTCATCGGTGGATATGCCCTCTGCAGTCACATGATGACCCAGGTATTTAACTTCTCGCTGGAAAAGGGAGCATTTCTTTGCGTTAAGGCGTAGACCAGCGGCTGACAATTGCTGGATAACGTCTTTCAAGTTCTTAAGGTGCTCGTCAAATGTTTTGCCCATCACTATGATGTCGTCCAAGTATATCAAGCACGACTTCCAGTGCAACCCCTTCAGTACCCGCTCCATCAATCTTTCGAAGGTAGCTGGAGCGTTGCAGAGCCCGAACGGCATTACATTGAATTGCCAGAGACCGCCATTAACGCCAAAAGCCGTCTTTTCCTTGTCTTTCTCGGCGATCTCTACTTGCCAATATCCACTCTGCAAATCAAGCGTAGAAAACCATGTTGTTCCGGCTAGTGTGTCCAACGTGTCATCAATGCGTGGAAGCGGATAACTGTCCTTTTTGGTGACATCATTTAGTTTTCTGTAGTCCACGCAGAATCGGGTACTTCCATCTTTCTTTTTGACCAGCACAACTGGGGAACACCAAGGACTTGATGATGGCTCGATCACTCCACTCTCCGCCATTTCCTTTATGAGCTTTTGAACTTCGTCTCTTTTTGCCAGGGGAACACTTCGTGGTGCCTGTTTTATGGGCCTTTCTTCTGCGGTTTTAATTTCATGTTTCACTACAGATGTTCTTCCTTGATTTCCCTTTTCAGAAGCAAAAGCAGAGGCGTTTTTCCACAACAATTGCTTGGCTTTATTTCTCTCTGACGGCGATAGATGACGTGTCCAAGCCTCGAAATACCCTTCTAGATGTTTTCTCACAGCTCCATGTGTCTTTGATGAGTTGCCTTCCAAATTGACTATTGCCTCGGCTGGTGTACATTTTCCAATATCAGAAAATTTTACAATTTGCTCATGATTGTCAGACAAGTTCAAGACACGGACTGGTATTAGTCTCTCTTCGTTCGTTGTTACCAGGGCATTTGCTATCAAGATGTTGTTGCTTTTGTTTTCTGCTGGTTCAACAACCCACAATTGGCCGACTTCACAATCTCCATCCATAGAAACCCATATAATTGCTTCGGCATTCGGTGGTATAGACTCTGACTGGCTCGTTGTCAAACGTCTGACAGGTGTATTCTCGTCGTATCCCACGTTTACCGTTATTTCGGTATCGCACCATGTCATTACACGACGCTTCATATCCAGATTGAGACCAAAAGCAATCATGAAATCCGCTCCAATTATAACTTCGTCTACTATATGAAATCATAAGTAACGGATTTGTTAGCAATAGTTAATTTTACGGTGACCTTTCCATATACGGTTGCGGGTTCCCCTGTAGCCGTGCGTAGCTTGACTCCAATCAGTGGTGTAACTTTTCCTTTTACTAAATCAGATCTAATGATAGACTTTGATGCACCAGTATCCAACGTCAAAGTACGCTTGTCGCCATTAATAACACCCGCAATAGTTAAATTGTTGTTTTTCTGTTGAACTATTGCTATGGAGATGGTGGGGCCATCGTCTGTGGGAGCCAGCTCTTGCCCCGCTGAACTAGCTCGATTTAGTTTAAAGGTGACTCACTTGACTGTGGGGTCATCTTCTTATGGCTATTGTTTAATGGAGATGGTGATGTGGACCTTGACCGTTTGCGTCGTGCTTTGCATTCTCGAGCTAGATGTCCCGGCTTATCACAGTTATAGCATTTGATCCGGGATTTATTTGCCTCTTGCTTCATTTCTTGCATTGCCTGCTTCATGGCCTCTTTCATCGACTCAATAACGGACTTTGATTCATCACACTCTGTCTCTACTTTACGTACCTTGTGAATTTGAGGCCGCGCTAGCAATCTTGCAGTCTCCTGTGCAAGTGCGAATGTTACTGTTTCAGCGAATGTAGCCTTTTGTGACGCATATGTTGCACATTTTATATCTGGGTCTCGAATTCCATTGACGAAGGTTTCAATCTTGATGCGGTCCACAAGAGGATGACTCTCACCTGGGTATGTCAAAAGCACTAGCCGCTCAACTTCTGTTGCGAAATCTTGTAGGGTTTCATTCGATTTCTGGATTCTTCCTCTCAATTCCATTCTGAAGATGTCCTGCTTGTGCTCTCCACCATACTTGCGTTGAAGTGCCGCTATTACTTCATTATAGTTATTTCTAGAAGCAGCGGGAATGCTTTGTATCACATCAGCAGCATTGCCCTTTAATGCCAATAGAAGTTCAATTGCTTTATCATCGTCATTCCACAAATTTCTACAAGCAACCATTTCGAATTGAAATTTGAAGACATCAAATGACGTTGAGCCATCGAAAACAGGAGTTTTGATTTTTGAGCCCTCGATGACGCGCATTGGACCACCTTTAATTTCCAGCTCTGACATTTTTTTCTCGATGTGCAGAAACTTCTCATCATGAACCATAATTTTCTCATCCACGGAAAGAACTTTCTTATCCAATTCCACAATTTGATTTTCTATATGGTCCACACGTTTCTCCATGCCTTCAGAAATTTGTTGTAATTTTTCGTTGAGAATTCTAGAATTTTCGTCGAATTTTTCTTCCAATTTTCTAGAATTTGTTTCCATTTGTAGGGCATTTTCTTTCAGCAATTTTCTAGAATTTTCTTCCATTTTTCTAGAATTCTCATCCATGATTTTTCTAGAGTTTTCTTCCATCATTTTGCTCAAAACATTGAGCATTGATGTGTAATCCACAACACTCGAAGCCACAGATGGAGTTTCTACACTGCTTGTATTGACGAGTATTGATTCATCAATGTCTTCCTTATAATCAAACTCATGCGTCGCAATGTCCATATTACGCCGTTCAAACTCTTCCAGTAGACGCTTTTGAAGCTGGGCCTTATTGCCTGTTGTCGGCAGCTCCAGTTTGCTCAATTCCTTTTTTAAGTCTTCCACACGAAGCTCATTAAACTTCATTGTAGATTTTTTTTTCGTTATCCCACTTCTGACACCAATTGTTACGTTTTTATATTGAGGCGTTTTTAATTACCCGACAATTAAAACACAGTTCTTTTAAATAACGACAATCTACAATTTATTTACTATGACTTCACACTTTACAATTCGTTCACACTGAAGTTATTCGTTTGACGCTTTAATTAAGACTGACTCGTTAGCAGCATGTGAGCGCTTTTATATATGACGGTGTGGCAATACGAGAACATTCTGGTAGCACTACAATATTCTGGCAACGCCATAACATTCTTAGACAAGGCTAGAAGGATCTACGACCATTAAGTTATTCGTCTGGTGGCTGCCAAACACATACACACTCACATAGATATATGCTCGCATTACTACAACAACAATGACAATAGACAATGAGATGAAATGAGAAAGCAAAATAACAAAGCAAAGGGGTTGTTATTCTATGAGAGAGTAAGAACTAACATTTCGGTAAGCAAACAAAAGAACATAAAAGAAATTCAGGAAAATACTAGAAAATGAATAGATGATTCCAAGAAGTGATAGCGAAATTTTATCGTTACAATTTGAAATTTTAAATTAACGGAAACTAATTTAAATAAACTTATGTCTATAATTATCAAATTCGTCACAATATATATATATATATATATATATATATATATATATATATATATATATATATATATATATATATATATATATATATATATATATATATATATATATATATATATATATATATATATATATATATATATATATATATATATATATATATATATATATATATATATATATATATAGGGAATATTGAAATATATATCTACATATCGTTTTGGGAAAATAATTTGATAAAAAAATAATAAGTAAAAGTTAAAATGAATAAATAGTTAAAAGCTAAATAGATAAAGGAAATAAATATATTGTACATTTTATCACAAATGGAGATGTATATTTCAATGACACTTGATTGTATAAATATTAATTCAGCGGATTTAAATAAAGTGTTCAAAACCCAATTTTTGATAGGGAGAGGAATACACGTGAGCCGAGAGTGCCATCTCTATTCCTCTGGACTACTTTTGGCTAATATACATGAGAGCCATCTAAATCTGGGTCATATGCATCACAAACACATGAGGGCAATCTATATTTTTATGCCCTGAAACCCAATCCACGTGGTGAGTTTGGCAAACTGGTTGTTGAACAGGGTCAACACTGCTATAAAAGTTGTGGTTGCCAATACACAGCAAAGAGAAAATATCAAGGTAAACCAGTAATTTTTACAAAAAAAAAGTAATGATATTTAAAACAACGTCTTTGTGTGTGTAACTAACGTGTATCCTCACCCCTTAAAAAAAAAATAATAATTACGCTAACCTCAAAATCACAGAAATAATTACTAACTACACTCTAAAAACGAAGAGAACATTATATGAACAGAAAAAGAGCACAAATTCGAAGATAGAATAAAAATAATATGTAACGTAACAAACAAATATTCAAATACATGCAAAAAAAAAACAAAAAGAAAAATTAAAATTAAAACTAAAAAAGACTCATATATTCTACATACACTGTAAAAAAAAAAAAACTAAATCGCTTATGAACAAAAGAAAAATTATATAATGAATGATATTAGAACACCAACATAAAAAAAATCGAAGTAAAAATATTGTTATTGTATATATATTGTACTATACTATTATTATAATTGTTAAATGTAAATGTATAATCAGAGATATTATCAATACTTATTTTATAAAAATACTAAAAATGTTCAATCTTATTGATTATTTTTTTTGTCAATAAAATTCAATATTTTTGGTTCCTTGAACAAAACTTAAACATTAAAATATATATTCAAAAATATCACTGCACAAATCACCAAAAAGTAATATTTAAAAATATAGGATAAAATCCTTAAACAAATTTTTTTAAAGCTTTTGTTTAATTTGTATTGTTTACTTTCCTTTTGCGTATAAAGTATTCATTTTTATTGACAGCGTATGCCAATAATTTTCAATATTTAGAATTCAACATAATTAATTTAATATTTTTTTTTCTTCATTACTTTTGTGGTTTCTTTAGAAAATCTTGCTCCCATGAAATAAAAAAAAAGAGCCATAAAAAAACTAAATACAAATAATCATATACAAAAAAATGTAACTCTAATTTAAATATAATCTAATATAATAAAACGTTATATAAAATAATATAACAGAAATATTAGAAAAATATAACATTTAAAAATTTAGTTTATATTGTCTTATTTCATATATCATATCATCAAAAAAATATATAATTTATTTAAATTCTTAAATATATTCCAATTTATTGACAATTTATTTGTCTATAAAATTCAATATATTTAGAAAGAAAACTGTAAAATTAAAATGAATTATATTTCCACATATCCATATATATTTTGATTTAAATTAAAATTTCCAAAATTAAATAAAAAAAATATATATTACCAACAATCATATCACTAACAAAAATATTCATTCTTATTGACTAATATTGTCAATGAATTTTAATATTTTTTGAACCATTGTTAAAATTTATAACAATTAAAAAAAAATATTTAGATAAATTTGTTTACAATTTTTTTGATGATTTATTTATGAAATTGAACTAAAAAGCGTGCATAAACACTAAATAACCATTGCGAAAATATATCTACTTTATTGTTAGACATTTATTTTTGTTTTAAATTAAAATTGTTAAAATATTAACAATTAGAATTATATATATATATGGAAAGAAACTTAAACTATTAATAAATAATGTGATTTCTTGTTTAAAAAGAATTAATATGTGTTAGATTTGTTCAAATAGGCTGAAAAAGTAACGGTCGAATGTAATGTAAAGGCAATATCAAATTTTGGGGTATTTTTAAACATGGCAGTAAAAATACCATGGATGACAAAACATGTCATATGGGGCGGGCGGCCATGGAGAGAAACAACATCTACACTCTCCCACAAAACGATGTAGATAGAGTCAAATTTAAACAAGGTAGACAAGCATGCCTTTGAGACAAAATGTCTCAAACAATCAACTATAGCCCAAAATCTGTAATATGAAACGTCCCATCTCTGTACCATCTGGAGAGTGAGCAACACAAATACATGCATATTAGTATTTTCTCTCATTGAGAATATACAAGAAAAATACCAGAGCTGTATAAACATAATTACTGTTTAGAGCTTTTTGTCACTCCCAGCTCTGGTCATACGAAACAACCGGTACTAATAAATAAATTTAAATGTGCAACTGGTAAAGCGGAAAGAACCACCCCATCCGGCGAGCTAAGCCGCAGCCTTGACCACCGTACCGGATTCGCTTGACCACCGTACCGGATTCGCTTAGCAGAATTTGGCCGTTACGCCAAATTCAAAATCCTTGTGCAGCAGGTTGTCACATTTTGGCGCCCAACGTGGGGCTACTTTTTGTTTTCCCATTACATCCATTTGTTTTGTTTGTAGATTTCAATAGCCCATAACTTACGATGAGAAATAAATACCTTAAGCAGTATCCCGGACGGCATTATATTGCCATGCCTGTGTTGTATTG
The DNA here is from genome assembly GCF_050003625.1 of Haematobia irritans. Classification (NCBI taxonomy): domain Eukaryota; kingdom Metazoa; phylum Arthropoda; class Insecta; order Diptera; family Muscidae; genus Haematobia; species Haematobia irritans. Next base: position 60,642,660 of record NC_134399.1, on the reverse strand, counting down.
TCTTTTGGAATTATTTTGAATCTTGAGATCAAACTAAATCGAAGCGTTCAATAATCGAAACAAAAAGCATGTATTGTAATGCTATAGAGCTAAATATACATTTGTTTTTGTATTGATATAGAATGAAATGATTTATTTCCCTTCACATTTTTTTCAGTGTATCGATTTTTGATTGCTTGCCATACTACCCACATAAATTAAAAACACGTTTGTTTAAATCTGACTAGATTTTTGTTGGATTTTTTATTGTAAAAAAAGATCTTATACCAGATTATATCTACATCGAAATATATCTTAAATTAATATTTTTAAAATTATATTTAAAACTATATAATTAAAGATATCATGAATAAATTTTGAATCCTAATTGCCTTATCATTTGAACCGTTACGAAAATTCAGCCAGCTATTAATTTTGTCCTTACCTAAAAAAAAAAAAAGAGAAAACATAAATAATTAATAATTAATGTAATTAACATCAACATAATTAACAAAAAATTAACAATTATTTGTTTTGTTCTATGTGTTAAAATCATCATTCATACTAACATTACTCATATTACTAACTTACACTAAGTACATGTTAACATATATAAAATTGTGTATACAAATTCCAAATTTAAATTATTTACAAAAAAAAATCAATTGCTGTTTCTCATATTACCTAATCTAGAAAATATTTTCATGCGAAAATTGGCCAACACTTTTACTTTTTACGAATCATAATAATACTGTATTTGTTTTGCGTTTATCATAAAAAGGGGATTTTTATAATTTTGTTTTTGACCGGTAGAATAATGCCAAGTAGAAGAGGTTCTCGATCTTCTAGCCGCATTGCAGCTAGAAATGGTATTACGTCCAACAATCAGAATACGGGTATTAATTTGAATGCTGGCAATAATAATTCCGCTATATCAGATCCGAATCGAACTGTTATTGAGACGAATAGGAACGATATTAACCCATCGATGTCAGTGCCAGGACAGAGACATTTAGGCCCTAATATTTCATCTTCTCCAGGATCATTAACTTCTATCACGACACCCGATTACAGTAGCATCACAGCTCAGGAAATCCGTAGGGAATTTTCAAGAATGTCGCAACAGAATCGGCGACCTACCATGCCTACTCTAGAAGAGAATGTTAATCCTGGCCATGAAACTGCTAATGATGCACAAAGTATTCGAAATTATGTTGAAGCCTCTGTGGGAGCTGCACAAGCAAGTATTATGCGTTCGATTGAACAAACCTTGCAGGAAATGATCCCAAGGGCTATAAGAAGTTCAATTGATGAACACGGAAACATTCGAATGTCAGGTAGTAGGGGTAATGATCATGAATCTACTCGCCATGACACGCATGGTTTTATACATCAATCTTTCAATCCAAATTCACAACAGGGTCATCATAACCATTTTATGGATAACAATGACTTTCATCAGCAGTATAATTCGAACCCTAATGTACGATTTAATATTCCTAATAATTTTAATCATACACAGAATTTCACGATGGGCTACAAACCAGTCACACCAATGCAACTGCAAAAGTGGGGACTATGTTTTGATGGCTCATCGAAAACAGTAAGTGTCGAGGATTTTGTATTCCGAGCCGAATCATTGCGAGTTGATTATAATTGCCCGTGGGATGTGTTTGTAAAGGGTTTTCACCATTTACTATCCGGACGCGCATATGATTGGCTATGGGAATTCAGGCAACAAAACCCTTATTGCGAATGGGGTCAGTTGAAATATAATTTCATACGCAAATTCAGAAATTTCGAAAGTGATTTCGAAATTCAGAGAAGGATTATGGAAAGAAGACAAATGCCATCTGAGGCGGCAGATGTTTTTATTTCCGAAATTAAGAGACTTAGAAACCAAATGCGTTTTCCTATTCACGAAGATGAAATGATTCGTGTTATAAAGGACAATCTAAAAGATGGTCTCATTCAACTGATCTACCCCAAAAACATTCAAACAATAGATGAATTGATATATGAATGTAAGAGAGCCGAAAGGACAATCGCAAAGCGGTCATGTTTTGGACAATCAAGACAGAATCAACATTTCAGAAGGGTGAACGAAATGTTTGCAGATGGCTTACCTGAAGAGGAGACATATGATATGGAGGAAATCAAACACACTACCAAGCAACTGAGTTGCTGGAATTGTAAACAACCTGGTCATACATTTATAGATTGTCCGGTTGAACAGAGAGCCATATTTTGTTTCAAATGTGGGTTCGACGGCGTAACCTCACCGAAATGTCCTCGTTGCTCGGGAAACCAGCAAAGGAACATGATGAGAACTGGGCACACATGTTCAGAAAAGGCGACAGCTCAGTAAATGATAGAGAGAATTATAATTATTCAACCAGACTCGCTTCTATACAAGATGATGATCATGAAATAAATTCTACAGGAAATATTCAAAATAAATCCTCTACATTTACCTGCACTCGAGCTACGAGAAATCTTAAAACTATAATTCCATACGAACAACGCTTAAGGAATTATGAGCAGATACGTTCAAGGATTTTTCATGATTTTTTACCTCCTATTAGCAAAAAGATTTTAAAGACCCGAAAAGGATATGAGAGAAGGAGACGTGAACGTAGGGAAATTGAATCTGCCTGTTTGAATATGGACAATGATATTCGACCGTATATGAATGTCAAATTAAATGGACATGAATTTACGGGTTTGATGGACAGTGGCGCGTCCATTAGCTGCCTAGGTAGTTCATGTTTGGAAAATGTAGAAAAATTACAAGCAACAGTTATGGATTTTAAATCTAGCCTTAGGACAGCTGATGGAAAAAGGCAAACAATTATTGGCAAAGTGCTATTGGAAGTTGAATGTGGAGATAAATCACATGAGATGCTTTTTTATTTAGTGCCAACTTTAAAACAAGAACTCATATTAGGATATGATTTTTGGAAAAAGTTGGGCTTGAAAATTTGTTTTGAAAATGAGATTAACGAAATTGATTTCAAACATGTTGAAGACCCTAAAGTACATATACTGACAAATGAACAAAATATTTTATTAGAACAGGTAAAACGCACTTTTCGTTGTTATAGTGAATATGGTTTAGGTCGAACACATCTAGAGCAACACACTATTGACGTAGGTAATGCGACGCCTAGGAAAATGAGATACTTCCCAGTGAGCCCTGCTGTCCAAAAATTAATGTACACTGAACTTGACCGTATGTTAGAACTTAACGTCATTGAAGTAGCAGAAAAGGCAGAGTGGAATAACCGTGTTACTCTTGTGGTAAAACCAGGCAAAAATCGTCTTTGCCTGGATGCCCGAGAGCTAAACAAGGTTACTCGCAAGGATGCTTATCCGCTACCTAACATTGACGGATTGTTATCGAGATTGGGAGATACACATTTTATATCGTCAATAGATCTAAAGGATGCTTTTTGGCAGATTCCTCTGGAGGAATCGAGCCGTCCGTTGACAGCATTCACAGTACAAGGCCGTCCACACTATCAATTTAAGGTGATGCCTTTTGGACTGTGCAATGCTGCTCAACGGATGTGCCGCCTGATGGATAAAGTGATTCCTTCAGAGTTGAAAGACCGAGTTTTTGTATACCTTGACGATCTACTTGTCGTGTCTTCCAATTTCGAAACGCATATGGATATGTTAAGGACAGTGGGACAAAAATTATCGGCAGCAGGACTCACAATAAATATGGAAAAATCAAAATTTTGCCATAAAGAATTGCGTTACCTAGGTTATATAGTAGGAGGGGGCAAATTGAAAACAGATTCTAGCAAGGTTGAGGCAATCGTCAATATAAAGCCACCTAAATGTGCGAAAGATGTAAGGAAATTTTTAGGGACAGTAGGATGGTATCGTAGATTCATTCACGAGTTTTCTACCCTTACCGCTCCACTAACCGATACCTTAAAGAAATCGCCTAAGTTCAATTTAACACCCGAGGCTCTTGATGCATTTGAGCAACTAAAACTTCGATTGGTTTCTAGTCCAGTTCTAATCAGCCCTGATTTCAGCAAGCCCTTTTACATTCAATGTGATGTGTCGAATGTGGGCGTTGGAGCTGTTCTTTTTCAAAAAGATAGTGACGATGGCGAACATCCCATTGAATATTTTTCTAAGAAATTGAATTCGGCCCAACGAAACTATTCTACCACTGAGAAAGAGTGTCTTGCTGTAATCTTGGCGATAGAACGGTTTAGACAATATGTCGAACTCATGGAGTTCACTGTAATCACGGACCACTCCAGTTTACAGTGGCTCATGAGACAGAGTGACCTGAATGGACGTCTGGCTCGTTGGAGTTTGAAGTTACAAGGATACAAATTCACAATCGAACACAGGAAAGGTTCGAAAAATATTGTACCTGACATGTTGTCACGACTAGACATGGAGGGACTCGAATATGAACAAACAGGTATAATCGATTTCGACTCTAGTGAATTCCGGGATGAGTCATATTTAAGGTTAATCGACACTGTTGAACAAAACAGGACTCGTCTACCTGATTTGAAAGTGAGAGAAGGTATTGTTTATAAGAGAGTAAAATTTAACCGAGAGGAAATCGATAATGAAGAGGACTGTTGGAAAATATGGTTGCCTGAAAAGTTAACACATGAAGTGATGGGCAGGTCGCATGAGGTAAATACTTCGCATGGTGGCATTGTGAAAACTCTTCACAATATTCGACAATATTTCTATTGGCCAACTATGGTGAAACAGATTAGGGAATTCATAAAAAAGTGTGATGTATGCAAAGAGATAAAACACCCTAAACAAACCCTAAGACCTCCTATGGGTAAAGAGACAATTACATTCTGACCGTTTCAGAAACTCTATATAGATTTTCTAGGCCCATATCCGCGTTCACGATCAGGAAACATATTCATTTTTATCGTCCTAGATCATAAGACAAAGTTTGTCTTATTAAAGGCTATGTCGAAGGCCACAGTAAAATATGTGAACAAATTTCTTATAGAAGAAATTTTTTATAAATTTGGTGTTCCCGAAATAATACACTCTGATAACGGCAAACAATTTACTTCGGAGGCATTTCAAAATATGTTAGACGTTTTTGGTATTCGACATATGAAAACACCCATTCACTCACCACAGTCAAACGCCAGTGAAAGGGTGAACCAAAGTATTTTGAGTTGCATAAGAAGCTACCTACATACTGATCAAAATCGTTGGGATGAAAATTTATCACGCATAGAATGTTCGCTACGATCAACAGTTCATTCATCAACAGGTGTGACACCTTATTTTGCACTCACAGGTTATAATATGATAACTCATGCTGACGCATATGGAATTTTGAGAAAATTAGGTGCACTTTCAGATGGTGAAACACAGATTTTGCCAAAGGCAGACCAAATGCAATTGATTTCTGAGAAAATTAGAACCAAACTACACCAGGCTTATGAACGAAATGAAAAGACTTATAATAAGAGATCGAGATATGTACAATTTAAGCCTGGACAAGAAGTCTTTAGGAAGAATTTTGTTCAGAGCAATTTCGCGAAAGGCATAAATGCGAAATTATGCAAACCATGGCTCAAATGTCGAATTAGAAAATCGATAGGAAACTGCCAATACGAAATCGAAAATCTAAATGGGAAACTAATAGGAATTATACACGCACAACATCTTAAACAATGAAAAGTCCTAACATTACTATACACTACTTGTATATGCCTACAATACCTTATTTTTACAAATAATATACTCTCACCTAATAAATTATAACTCCTTCATTTGATGACAGTGTTGATGATGAATTAAATAAAACCATTTTGTCATATATTCACTTGCACACCTTTTCCCTATAAAAAAGAAAAGAAATATATTAGATTTTTATGATATAAATGTACCTGGAAAGAAAAAGAGAAAAATGAATTAGGATATTGCCGAAAGAAACAATCTCAGAAGAATACTTATCTTTTTTACATTTCATATTTGTCATAACATATATACAGGACCAATATCGTAAACAGTTCTCGTTAGAAAATTTTTCAGGTGTGCTGCCACATACAATTTTTTTGCCAAACATTTCCAACCGCTGTGTAACAGGCAGGAAACGCGTCCTTTTCCACTTTGTTCTCGTTAGACATGACAATGACACCACATTGCTCATAGTTGCGACAGGTAATGATGTGATATGAAGGTTGTAATGCACAAACATCAGACATTCACCACAAAACAGATCATTATTTTTAGGGTTGAAAATTTTTTCTCTGGCTGCATTTTGTTGCAATAGAAATCATATATTATAATATTATAATATTTTTGAATGTTACCGACAGTCACCGATGACAATTTTCTTTGTGAACTGGAATTGGAATCTAGGAAAGAAAAAATAAGAGAATATTAGAAATTGTATGGGAAATATACCTGTAAAAAGGAAATAAGAGAATTAGTAAAATGTAATCACAATTCACAAACAAATGTATACTTATCTTTGCCAAACAGCCTTTCTCAGGAATTGTATTCAAACTGTCCACATCGAACACACAGGTAACAAACTGCATGCCTACAATTGCCACAATTCATATCGCTTGTACATGATAGGGACAATTGATTTTTGGCCACGAAGTTCTTGGCATGCACAACAGGAACATTTATGACCCGTGAATATTACCACAGGTACGAGACAGACGTCACACATCAAGTGTCCAGCCATTATACACTCATATAGCAAATATTTTGCAATGCAATGTATTTCCATACAAAGGGACATCGTCAACATATATTTGTGTACCCAACAATAATTTGTGTTATTTTTGCTTTCTTGGATGCGATGATACCTGAAAGGAGTATGAATTATATTATTTGACAATTTTTATGGACATTTTCTAACTTACCATTTCGTTTGTTTATTCATTGATGCAAAGAAAAAAGGGAGAACAAAACAACACCATAGACAGAATACCACAACGATACAATGGCAAACAAACAATTCAGATATTATTTCATATACTGTATTATTCTTATTGCTACTTTCAGTATAATTTCATGGTTATTTTATTCCCAACTATTTTTATTCCACTGGCTGCATAAAAATAGTTGGCTTTGTGATGAACGTTTGAGAAAATAGATTGAGTTTGCCTCCGTAAAAAAATTTTGTTTTGCTTTTCTGCTTCTTTATTTTTTTATATTGGTCATTCACACTGAAAGCATGTCTACTTCAAAGAGGTATAACATTGGTAGTATCGCCACCTACATTATATATCATTCACACATTGAATTTTCATTCGTAAAGGATTTTGTTGATATTTTTCTTTAAATGTGATTTATAATGCTCCCAGGACTTAAAATTGGTCACCGATAAGAAAGAAAATCGATTTGCACGATCGATTATTCATGGGGCATTAATGTGAACGGCGTTAGTGTGAGCGGCGTAGAAGTTGAGTTGGGTTCAAGCTTTAAGGCCGGTACTCTGTTCGGTTTTCGCGTTGAAACTCCATACAAAACCAAAAAATGCGAAAAATTTGCGAAATTTTTTCCATTTGTGATACTTTGTTTTTTCGTGTTGAAAAACTGACGTTTATAGCACGGCGCCATTTGCAATGTGAATTAAGAAATAATTTATTTATTAAAAACTATTTGTGCGGGTTTATAAATCAAACACGGACCATATTTTTGTTCCGAAACTATACAAAGGATCAAAGGAATAGCAGATCAATTGTCCAAGGAAAAATAAAATGTTATTTTGTAAAAACAAGCAACAACCACCAACTTAATCCAATATCGCTCCCTGTAAAATAGCGCTCCAAGCTACCTAAAAAAACGCCGCTTTCTATGTGCGAAATAATGGTTTCCATAAAAATTTTTCGCAAGAATGAACATAGTACCGGCCTTTATGCTTTTCAAGAGAGGATCTCTTTCATTTTCTAAAAGCGTAAGCGTGCACACCAATAATTAATAAATAATAAGTCGAACTATTAAACTTTTGAATAAAATTATTGAAGATTAAAATTAAGAAAAGTTGTGTAATGATTCGTATGTGTGCGCAAAGGATATAAATATTTGGAGAAATTAAATAAGGGTAAGAAAGAATAAATGGAAAAACACGTGTGATAATATATATATATATATATATATATATATATATATATATATATATATATATATATATATATATATATATATATATATATATACAGGGAATATTGAAATATATATCTACATATCGTTTTGGGAAAATAATTTGATAAAAAAATAATAAGTAAAAGTTAAAATGAATAAATAGTTAAAAGCTAAATAGATAAAGGAAATAAATATATTGTACATTTTATCACAAATGGAGATGTATATTTCAATGACACTTGATTGTATAAATATTAATTCAGCGGATTTAAATAAAGTGTTCAAAACCCAATTTTTGATAGGGAGAGGAATACACGTGAGCCGAGAGTGCCATCTCTATTCCTCTGGACTACTTTTGGCTAATATACATGAGAGCCATCTAAATCTGGGTCATATGCATCACAAACACATGAGGGCAATCTATATTTTTATGCCCTGAAACCCAATCCACGTGGTGAGTTTGGCAAACTGGTTGTTGAACAGGGTCAACACTGCTATAAAAGTTGTGGTTGCCAATACACAGCAAAGAGAAAATATCAAGGTAAACCAGTAATTTTTACAAAAAAAAGTAATGATATTTAAAACAACGTCTTTGTGTGTGTAACTAACGTGTATCCTCACCCCTTAAAAAAAAAATAATAATTACGCTAACCTCAAAATCACAGAAATAATTACTAACTACACTCTAAAAACGAAGAGAACATTATATGAACAGAAAAAGAGCACAAATTCGAAGATAGAATAAAAATAATATGTAACGTAACAAACAAATATTCAAATACAAGCAAAAAAAAAACAAAAAGAAAAATTAAAATTAAAACTAAAAAAGACTCATATATTCTACATACACTGTAAAAAAAAAAAAACTAAATCGCTTATGAACAAAAGAAAAATTATATAATGAATGATATTAGAACACCAACATAAAAAAAATCGAAGTAAAAATATTGTTATTGTATATATATTGTACTATACTATTATTATAATTGTTAAATGTAAATGTATAATCAGAGATATTATCAATACTTATTTTATAAAAATACTAAAAATGTTCAATCTTATTGATTATTTTTTTTGTCAATAAAATTCAATATTTTTGGTTCCTTGAACAAAACTTAAACATTAAAATATATATTCAAAAATATCACTGCACAAATCACCAAAAAGTAATATTTAAAAATATAGGATAAAATCCTTAAACAAATTTTTTTAAAGCTTTTGTTTAATTTGTATTGTTTACTTTCCTTTTGCGTATAAAGTATTCATTTTTATTGACAGCGTATGCCAATAATTTTCAATATTTAGAATTCAACATAATTAATTTAATATTTTTTTTTTTCTTCATTACTTTTGTGGTTTCTTTAGAAAATCTTGCTCCCATGAAATAAAAAAAAAGAGCCATAAAAAAACTAAATACAAATAATCATATACAAAAAAATGTAACTCTAATTTAAATATAATCTAATATAATAAAACGTTATATAAAATAATATAACAGAAATATTAGAAAAATATAACATTTAAAAATTTAGTTTATATTGTCTTATTTCATATATCATATCATCAAAAAAATATATAATTTATTTAAATTCTTAAATATATTCCAATTTATTGACAATTTATTTGTCTATAAAATTCAATATATTTAGAAAGAAAACTGTAAAATTAAAATGAATTATATTTCCACATATCCATATATATTTTGATTTAAATTAAAATTTCCAAAATTAAATAAAAAAAATATATATTACCAACAATCATATCACTAACAAAAATATTCATTCTTATTGACTAATATTGTCAATGAATTTTAATATTTTTTGAACCATTGTTAAAATTTATAATAATTAAAAAAAAATATTTAGATAAATTTGTTTACAATTTTTTTGATGATTTATTTATGAAATTGAACTAAAAAGCGTGCATAAACACTAAATAACCATTGCGAAAATATATCTACTTTATTGTTAGACATTTATTTTTGTTTTAAATTAAAATTGTTAAAATATTAACAATTAGAATTATATATATGGAAAGAAACTTAAACTATTAATAAATAATGTGATTTCTTGTTTAAAAAGAATTAATATGTGTTAGATTTGTTCAAATAGGCTGAAAAAGTAACGGTCGAATGTAATGTAAAGGCAATATCAAATTTTGGGGTATTTTTAAACATGGCAGTAAAAATACCATGGATGACAAAACATGTCATATGGGGCGGGCGGCCATGGAGAGAAACAACATCTACACTCTCCCACAAAACGATGTAGATAGAGTCAAATTTAAACAAGGTAGACAAGCATGCCTTTGAGACAAAATGTCTCAAACAATCAACTATAGCCCAAAATCTGTAATATGAAACGTCCCATCTCTGTACCATCTGGAGAGTGAGCAACACAAATACATGCATATTAGTATTTTCTCTCATTGAGAATATACAAGAAAAATACCAGAGCTGTATAAACATAATTACTGTTTAGAGCTTTTTGTCACTCCCAGCTCTGGTCATACGAAACAACCGGTACTAATAAATAAATTTAAATGTGCAACTGGTAAAGCGGAAAGAACCACCCCATCCGGCGAGCTAAGCCGCAGCCTTGACCACCGTACCGGATTCGCTTAGCATTGGACAAGAATTTGGCCGTTACGCCAAATTCAAAATCCTTGTGCAGCAGGTTGTCACAAAAGGTGTTGAAGATAATATGAGAAAACTTTGACAAAACACTACCCTAAAATGGAACGAAAAATCCATGTGGTTTTCAATACTTATTTGTGCAACGAAGTTCGTGGTCAATTGCAAGAAATTAAAAAAATGGAAAATTTTAGACAATTAATCAAATAGTTTATAAAAATAGGTAAGTGAAAATAAAAAATGAAATAAAACTTTAAGGAAGTCACTAAATGTATATCTCTTTGCAGAAAACTAAAATTATGGATTCTACGTTCTTGAAAACATTAAAAGGCTGACCGATGAAAAAATGGTGGACAATTAACTGGAGCTGCTTCAAATAGTTTATAATAATTGGTACGTCAAAATGAAAAATTAAATCAACACTTTAGAGAAGTCACTAAATTTAAATCTCTTTGCAGAAAACTAAAATCTTTGGATGCTACGTTCTTGCAAACATTAAGAAGCTGACCAATGAAAAATGAGTGGCTTATCGACAAGAATAAGTTTCCAGAAACATTACAAGTGCAACCAATTAAAATTGTTAAAAACAACAAATTGTTGAAATCAACAACTTCTGGATTAAAATGTGCATCACATCGTCAGTTTAATTCATATGCTATTATCAGTTTAAAATGGATATTTTGTGAATTCCTGCTGCTGGAAATCAATTCTAACACGCGGTCCAGTACGTTCCTAATTTCAAATTGCCAGCATGTTAATAAATTTTAATGCTGTTTTATGACACCAAAAGGAAGTAAATCGAATTACCAATGCAAAAGTGTTTACTAATAATGTTTACGATATTTAAAGTCTTGTTGTTTGTTGTTTTTTTTTCTTATTTGTTGATATGTTTAATAAGATTTTTATTTATCAATTGGTATTGTAGTGTATTATGTAGTGTAGTGTATTATTATATATTGTATTTTGATGAAAATGAATAAATTATACAAAATTCATAGAATTTTGGCTTTGACTTTCAATTTGAAGTGGGGATATCATTCATACAAATTTAGGTTGAAAAGTATTTGCAACGATGTTAATTTTGAATTTGACTCGCATCGAAAATTGTTTGACAAATTATTGAGTAGCGATGCATTTCAATTTGAGGATAACACTTGAGATACTATTGCTAATGTGTTGAATTTCACTGTATAGGGTAATGTCTGTTTTTTGTTGAGAACGCGATTTCTCAACTTGAATATTACCCTAATCCTTTGAAAAAATGTTTGAAAAATTGTTGAAATTTAGCACTTTTCAAACGTTTGTGTTTATTGGGTATTGAGAAGTTGTACCACGCCAAGTTACTACAAAAAAGTATCGCATGAGTGCAATTATTAGGTGCCCTTCTGGATACATTTAGAAGGACGCCAATAAGAGCCCCTACAAACAATCAGACAAAGTGCATTTTAAGATAGTTGTAAAAGAATCATTGTGGTCAAGTAAAACACGATTGTTTAGATGTTTATTAATTTTATTAAACATTTATAAATTCTCATAAATATAACATTTATACGACTGTCACATCATATTTCACATATTTTTATGCATTATGTTGATGTTGAGGTACAAGTTGCAAGTTACATGTTGTAGCGTCTATCAGGCAGTGCTTTTATTCCCATTGGAGGCAGCGTGCCTGGAAAAATATTTGAAAAACTATCACTTTATTCCATTTGAAAAGAAAAATTGTTCACCAATATTCCTTTCACAATTTTAAGCGAAAAAACTATGTTTTCAGCACTTCATTATCGTTTTATTTAAATAAATTATAAGAAGCTAGTTGTGCTTGGTCCCTGCCAGCATTTCAAAGTTCCATTTCAACCTCATCGTTACCATAGACTCGTAAATGTCACTTCAACCATCATGAAAAGGTACATCAAAAAGTACATGCAAGTAATTTGCCATCCCTACTGTTAAAAAAGCCATTTTTTTTTTTGTGAAACGCCAAGCGCAACCAGCTTGTTATATTTTAATTAAATAAAAACGAAAATAAAGTTCTGAAAACATAGATTATACGCTTAAAATTGTGAAAGGTATATTGGTGAACAATTTGGTGATTTTCCAAATGGAATAAAGTGATTGTTTTTCAGATATTTTACAGACACGCTGCCTCCATGGAATAAAAACACTGGTTGATAGACGCAGCAACATGTAACTCGCTACTTGTAACTCAACATCATCATTAATGCCAAAAATTATGTTAAATGTAATGTGATAGTGGTATAAATGTTATATTTTTAAGAATTTGTAAATGTTTAATCAAATTAATAAATATCTCAACAAACGTGTTTTACTCGACCACAATGATTCTTTTACAACTATCTTAAAATGCACTTTTTCTGATTGTTTGGAGGGTCCCTTATTGGCGTCGTTCTAAATTGATCTATAAAGGCACCTAATAATTGCACTCATGCGAAACATTTTTGTAGTAACTTGGCGTGGTACAACTTCTCAATAGTGACGGCGCTTTTCCGACGAGTTTTTGCTGTCGTATATGATTGTTTTCGACGTAGTGGGGATTCTCAAAAGAGTCCCCAAATTCAAAAAATGTTGGCAGGGGTGTTTCACAAAATATAATATGACTCTTGTAACAATAGTGATGGCAAAATACTTTCATGCGAATAGTGATGGCAAAATACTATCACAGTTGGCGATTGTTGCAGTGTCACTTACGAGTCTGTGGTAGCGATGATGATGAAATAGAACTTTGAAATGCTGGCAGGGATATTGTGCACATTATAAGTTAAGTCCGAAGGCATAATCGATACTGCTGCATGTTTATGGGATCGATAACACATTTACCGATCATTTAGTCATCGCCGACAAGTCGCATCGATCCGACACACTGTAAGATTTTTTACAAACATCGACATTCCGTCCGGAATAACTGATATTCTGTAAAGCGCATCACTTAAGGTTGAATTACACACCATGCGGCAATCCGTGCGTTGATGGAAGGGTTGATTTTTTTCTGTTTGTGGCAGACTATTCGAGCTTTTGATTTCAAAGAGAAATTTCAACTCTTCAATCATCGGACGCATTGAACGCATGGTATGTAATTCTACCTTTAGACTATTCAGTCCATTGTGATACCACATTAACTAAAAGTACCTATTACATATGGGCACTTCTAGTTTTAACCTCTGAACCTTCTCGATTATTTTCTTCTGTTGAACCAACCAGATTGTTCCAAAAACATTAGCAGACTGCTTAAGTTAACGTTTTCCAGGTCCGCCAGTAATCTGAAGCTATATGCCCCTAAAATTTGCTTACGCCTTACACAAAATGCAGGACACTCACACAAGAGGTGTTTTATTGATTCCTTTTCGTCCGCATCATGACAGCTCATGCAATAGTCATTATACTTCGCGCCAATAGTTTTTGCAAAATCGCCTATCAGGCAGCGACCCTTTATAGCAGATATCTGGCGTCTCGAGAACGCTAGCATATCTAGTTTGCGGTTTATGATTAAATGGGGCCATATTTCATTGGTGTCGTTACAACCCTTGCAATTCTCCCATCGAAAAACCTGTGTTTATTGGGCATTTGTCAAAATTGCTACTACTGCGCCGTCCAGAGTATAAGTTTATCTGGACGACAGTGCTCGTGTCGAACATATCGCAAATATTGGCAATCCTATACTACCCAATAAACACAGGATGAGCGTTTTTCAAATGCAACAACTTTTCAGTTTGAGGGTAACTATAATTATCAACATAAATTCAACTTGACTTGAAACAGCTCATATTCAATACATCTTCAAATTGTTTGCGAATTACTTCCAATTTGCCAAAATGTTGACGAAATCTTTGAAAAGGGGTTGAAGATAATATGAGAAAACTTTGACAAAACACTACCCTAAAATGCAACGAAAAAACCATGTGGTTTTCAATACTTGTTTGTGCAACGAAGTTCGTGGTCAATTGAAAGAAATAAAAAACATTTTAGACAAAAAACTGAATTTACTCCAAATAGTTTCTAATAATACGTAAGTGAAAATAAAAAAATGATATGAAACTTTAAGGAAGACACTAAATTATATCTCTTTGCCGAAAACTAAAATTATGGATTCTACGTTCTTTAAAACATTAAAAAACTGACCGATGAAAAAATGTTGGACAAGTAACTGGAACTGCTTCAAATAGTTTATAATAATTGGTAAGTCAATATGAAAAATTAAATCAACACTTTAGAGAAGTCACTAAATTTAAATCTCATTCCAGAAAACTAAAATATTTGGATGCTGCATTCTTGGAAACATTAAGAGGTTGACCAATGAAAAATGATGGTGGCTTATCGAAAAGAGAAAGTTTCCATAAATCAAAGTACAATGAATTAAACTTGGTATTTATGCTTTTCCATATCAACTACTGGGTGATAATTCGCATCACGCCTATAGTTTAATTTACATCGCATCATCGGTTTAATTTGATATTTTGTGAATTGAAATTGCTGGAAATTTATTCTAACTCTCTAGTCATCAAGTTCCTTGCTAATTTCCCGAATTTTAATGAGTTTTACAAGAATTTTGTGACACCAACGTTCTTGAGGAATTTTGTGGGTTTCAATACATTTTGTGCCACGAAGTACGTGGTCAGTTATTTTTATTGACATAAAACTGAAATTAATCCAAAACGGTAATTATAATTGGTAAGTCAAAATAAAAAGTGAAATGAAAACGTAATGGAAATCACAAAACTCGATTGTTTTGCAGAAAACTAAAATCATTGGATATTATATTCTTGGAAGATGTTGACCGGTGAAAAAATGATGAAGGAAACAACAAAGAAAAGATTCCAGAAAACTTGCAAAGTGCAACAGTTCCTAAATCAAGAACTTCTGGATGAAAATGTGCATTACATCAATTTACATTCCGTCATCAGTTTGATATTTTGTGAATTCCTCTTGATGGAATCTATTCTAACACGCAGGCCAGCAAGTTCCTCGATAGTAATTATTTGAAATTGTCAGCATATTAATTAATAATTAATTAATTAATAGTTATGTGACACCAACATTATGGGGGAAATTATACATGAAAAATGTTTAAGTTATTTAAAGTTGTATTGATAGTTTTAGTTATTAATACCTTTAATAAGATAATTATGTTTTGATTGGTATTATAACATATTATTATTTTTTTTTTATATTGTTAATGTTATTTTTAATATTATTATATTTTTAACGAAAAAAATTAATAAAATGTACAAAATCACTAGAAAGTTAGTGTGGACTTTCAGTAAGAACTGGGATTGACTTTCATGCAAATTGTGGTTAGAAAATATTTGCAGCAATATTAGTTTTTAATTTGTCTCACATTGAAAACTGTTTGAGAAATTATTGAGTAGCAATGCATTTCAATTTGAGGATTACAATTGAGAGAATATTGCTATTGTGTTGAATTTTACTGTTGAGGGTAATGTCTGTTTTTTGTTGAGAACGCGATTTTCTCAACAATTTCTCAACTTGAATATTACCCTAATCCTTTGAAAAAATGTTTGAAAAATTATTGCATTTTAGTATTTTTCAAACGTTTGTGTTTATTGGGTATATACTGTTGCTTGGTATTGTGATCGATAACACATTTGTCGAATATTTAGTCATCGCCGACAATCGATTGGCCACATTGTAAGATTCTTTACAAACACAGACATTCTGTTCGGAAAAACTTATAGTCGTACCATGTACTTGTATCATGCCAGTTTATTTAGATATTTTTTGGCAATATGGTCAGATTACAACTACTTAGTAAAAGGGGTGGCAGCATTTAAACAAGAAAAATAACCTCAATAACAATTAATTAACATTCTATTCGTTTCATTCGTATTCACCGAAAGAAAAGTTGAAAGTTATTGCAAAACATAATTGCATTTATCTCAATTGTATTAAATAGGTGAAAATTCGGTTGTTTGAAATTAGTTGAGAAGAAGTGTGAAAACAAGATTTGGTAAAATTTACACAGAAGAAAACGCTGGCAAAAAATTTCTGGCAGAAAACGAGATACAAAACAAACACTGAGAAAAGTGAAAATCTTTTTGTGAGCGGGTCAAATTGCTGTAAACCAAGGATAGAGTAAATAAATAGCGCATTGCCCTTCCAATTGTGCAAAACACGGGAGACTTCCGGGTTTACAAAAAAGAATAGTGAATAGTAGACGAAACAAAAAAGATAAAACAATTTGTTTTAATATCAAAGACAACGCCAACCTCAACCAAAAATCAACCTGCTCTGTTATTGTTACTGGCCAGCTGCTGCTCACTCCCCCCGCAATCAGCCAGCGCTAGGGCAATCGACGTCGACAACAACAATTAAAAATGGTCGCGGTTAACGATTGCTTCAGTATTGGATCGACGGTAATGTGCACGACCTGCTTCAATGAGGAATTCGAGGGAGAAGTACTAGCATTTGACCATAACACAAAAATGCTTATTTTAAGTATCCTTTTTTAAAACACAAATTCCAAAGACTCTACAATACCTTTTCTCCCACTGCTCAATAGCTAGGCAATGTGTAACATTGCGTGGAAAACATATCTTGGATGTTGTCCCGTCCTATGTAATGTTTTTGCATTTTTGAACAACAACAACAAACCTACGATTTACTTGCTCACAAAATTTTGCGAGAGAAAGTAGTTTCGCATTAAAGGCGCTACACAAAATATCAATAACTACAATATTTGCAAAATGCAAAACTATATAAAATGAAACATCATAGAAAACACAATGAATGGTTGACTAGTTCACCACTAAGGGTCATGAGAAGAATAGAACATGTAACATATTGCCGATTAGTGTACGTACATAAAAGGGAATACCTACTAGGCACAAAAGAAATAGAGATTTGCAATAGTTTCGTAGATCGTTACACAGTTTTAAAGAAATGTCATGTTATGGCAAATATTCATCGTATGTTTTCCTTACAATAGAAATTGAAATTATATTAACATTATAACAAATTAAAATGTATATCAAATTCTCTCTAATGCTCTAATGCAATCGCTGGATATACGAATACTGTTTAATACCGACTTATACATATAGGAATGAAAACAATAAGAAATTATGTGTATATTTTTCCAATTATTTAATTTTATATCATGTACTCCGAAAATACTTTCAACAAATATATGTAAAATTATTACTAATGATACAACAATCAGTTGTACTAGCAAAAAACAATACCTGATAAAGATCAAGCAGTCATTCTACAGCGAATCAGAATATTTATATGAATATTTTTTACTGTAGTTTTTTTTCTCTTTCCGGTTGGCTTCAAACTTCTAATGTGCAAACAAAAATCAATTGATATTGTTTGATATGGCGCAATATTCATGTCATTGGCAAGACATGACATTATATCAAACTCGATATATCAGATTGTCTTATGTGTTATTGACAAACCTTATCAGATGCTATAACTAAAAGCATATTACTTAATTTTTCTTATTAATTGTTCGGTTTCCTTAAGTATAGTGATAAATCCATGGTCATACAACATGTGGGAAAAATCTCTTATCCATGAGTGTTGCCCATCTCTAATTTAGCCCGCATGACAAGGGATCTACTTTTTATTTCCGAGTCCGAACCGCGAGTCACACCATATGTGTAACTATACTTAGCAATATCAGCAGAATTACTAACAAAAGAAAACCAATCTCAAAAAATGTGTAAGGAAGTAAAAAGGAAAATCTTTAGAATGATCTAAACGCTTTGCAACAAAGAGTCACGGGTTTAATCCCAGTTTCGAAAAAAAATCCAAAAAGTTTTTCAGTGGTAGATTATCCCCCTCAGGAAAGCCACCGACATTTTCGAAAGTTTCAAAACTTCTATAAGTGCTTTGATCGTAATGTGTAACGCCGGATATAAAATATAGGTTCGTTGTCATTGAGCTAAACATAGAATCGGGCAGCACGTATTGATGAAATTCATAGTCCAAGTGAGTGAAGCCACTATACCTTAACTAAAGGCATCTTCAGAAGATTAGTTGTTCCATCATCGCACTCCAGAAGAAAGTAATTCCCATCCTTTTGTTTTTTTAATGGAATCGATTAATCGAGAATTTTGCTAACTATATGTATTAAAGAAAAATACCATATTTACGATTAAAGCGACTACACTGCGGCAGGGATAGATCCATCTCTATAGAGCGACCTAGTACACGAGTGCCTGCTTATTACTAGAGGCATCTCAATTGAAACGGGGAGGGACGCGGGAGTAAATTTTCTTAATTTCTGGGATGAAATTTCAGGAGCTACAGTGTTTGCGGACTCCCAAAAAAATTGAAAAAGTTGTCGGTGATATACCGGGCATCAATATCAAAGAGCAGAAATTGGATTACCTAAAGCCGATATTGTTAAGTTTCCAATTTTATGGAATTCACAAGCATACCCTATTCCTCACGTGGTAAAAAATAAAAGAACGAGTCCGATCGATTTGAAAAATATTTAGCCACCGTGGTGCAATGGTTAGCATGCCCGCCTTGCATACACAAGGTCGTGGGTTTGATTCCTGCTTCGACCGAACACCAAAAAAATGTTTAGCGGTGGATTATCCCACCTCAGTAATGCTTGTGACATTTCTGAGGGTTTCAAAGCTTCTCTAAGTGGTTCCACTGCAATGTGGAACGCCGTTCGGACTCGGCTATAAAAAGGAGGTCCCTTGTCATTGAGCTTAACATGGAATCGGGCAGCACTCAGTGATAAGAGAGAAGTTCACCAATGTGGTATCGCAATGGACTGAATAATCTAAGTGAGCTTGATACATCAGGCTGCCACCTAACCTAACCTACATCAGGCATTGAGCCCCTCGGACCAATCAACAATAGCATTTCACTCGAAAGAAAATTGAATGAGGATCATTAATTAATGTTAAATTTTATGCCGTTATTACCAAAATTGAAGAAGAACAAACAGTATGGGATAAAATTATCAATATGTTTCAATTTCATGTAAATTTTATACACTATAATTATATTTGAAATATTCCAAAATATGGTTTCCTTAATTTAAAATCCTAACGAAACAGAATGCCGATCGAAGAATGCGGATAATCTAAACGATGTTCACGTTTTAAATCTTTCACTATGCAGCAATGTTCAAGTGGTAAAGGAATGCAATGGCAATTTTGTTGATGATCCCCAAAAATTAAATTTGGAGCAAGTAAGTTGATTGAACGTTTTTTTTTTATATAACCCCTTAATTGAACTTGTGTACTTCGGTACGTTATATGTATGTGCTCTTTAACGGAAATATGTATGGTTTGACACTCATGTTTTCGTATATACTAACTTTTGTTGTGCGTTATATATCCCCAATATTTCCCATATCACACCAAGTACAATTCGTATTTTTTTAATTTTGTTTGACTATGAATAAAAAAATAGTGCGAATTCAGGCAATGAAATGCCATAGATAGCTTAGAATTATATTTTATATGCGTGATCATGAAGCATATATACTAGATATATAATACATTTAATTGTTTTTCTTTTTTAAGTTAAAAATACGGCTACGTAAAACAGTGCAACATCGACAAACGTATCTTAAGTCGAAGAATGCTGATGTCAGCCCGGAAGCACAAGAACTATACAGAGTGATTGCTAAGCAGTTTAAGGTATGTCAATTTTTTGCAATATTGCAATGGTTACATGATTTGTCATTTTATATATTTATGTCATTTTCAGTATAACGAAGTGTCCTGGCAAGGTTTAAATATACAAATATTCAAAGAAGTTACCATCACACCGCCATATAGGGCAGAGAACGTGGTATCCACATCAAATAATAAAAGTTTATACAACTATATTAAGAAAATGGTAAGCATTTACGTAAAATGTAGGAATTTGAATATGAATTTAAAAACAATTCGCTTACGCCTGACACAAAAATCAGCACACCCAAAAGAAGTGATCGACTGTTTTTTCTCACCTATCTCATGTTGTTTTATTCTCGTCATAATAATCAAAGTTTTTTTGCAAACGTTGCCATTATGGTTTTACCTGTTGTCATAGGCAAATTAATAAATCTTATGTCCTCCTTAAGTTTAGATGGAATGATAACCAGGGCTGTGGAGTCGAGCCAATTTTGCGTGACTCCGACTCCAGCATCTTTCATCAGCTCGACTCCGACTCCGGAGTCGACTTCGGGTAATATAACTAAATCTCATTTTAATACCACTAATTTGTAGTTCTATTGTGGGGGTACCGTAAGTGGATCGATATAAAGTATCGTATTTATTTATGTGTGCAAAAAAAGGTCTTAATTTCACATTAGATGCCAATTGAACTCTATATTTCAAATTTAGGGCAATGTTTAATAAATATAATAATGATATAAATACCCATCATAATATGAGAAGATACCAACAGTATATGTATTTGTGGATCAAAATTATTGATACTATCTCAAATCCTTTAAATTTGTTGCGAGTTATATAAAGGTTTATATTCCCATATGCATGAATTTGAATCTGAATCGATTTAGACAAAATTGTATATACTTCTACAAAATCTATATACTTAAAATTTAAATCTAACGTTATGGGACGTAACACAATTTTAACAAAAAATAATAATGCAAGGAAAGTCTAAAGTCGGGCGGGCCGATTATAATATACTCTGCACAACTTTGTATTTAGATCTACATTTTGATAAAATCTCAAATCAGACTTCTACAAAATCTCGGGCAATATTTGGGAAATATTTATAATTGTTTAGACAATTTCGCAAAAATGCATTTATGATTCATTCATTGAAAAATTTGAAAATTTGAGTCATTTCTACAAGTTTCGACTTAGCAGTGAGTATCAGTGAGCATACAGTTTTGGAAAAATTTTTGTCTAGTAAATAAAATTTTGACTAAATTTTCTATAGAAATAAAATTTTGGCAAAATTTTCTATAGAAACCAAATTTTGACTAAATATATAGAAATAAAATTTGGCAATATTTTTTATAGAAATAAAAGTTTGAAAAAATTAAATTTAAAAAAAATTGTGTAGCAAACAAAATTTTGCATAATTTTGTATAGAAATAAAATTTTGCAAAATATTCTATAGAAACAAAATTTGGACTAAATTTTCTATAGTAATAAAATTTTGAATATATTTTTTATAGCAGTGAGCATCAGTAAGAAAAAAATTGAGAAAATTTGCTATAGAAATAAAATTTGACAATTTTTTCTTATAGAAATAACATTTTGAAAAAAATATCAATAAAAATACAATTTTAGAAAAATTTTTGTGTAGTAAATAAAATTCTGCAAAATATTCTACAGAAACAAAATTTTCTATAGAAATAAAATTTTGGCAAAATTTTTTATAGAAATAAAATTTTGACCAAATTTTCTAATAAAAAAACTATTACTATAAAATTTTGGCAAAATTTTCTATAGAAATAAAATTTTGACCAAATTTTCTAATAAAAAAAACTATTACTATAAAATTTTCGCAAAATTTTCTATAGAAATAAAATTTTGACTTAAATTTTTATAAAAAGAAAATTATCGATAGAAATAAAATTTTGAAAGAATTTTTGTGTTACAAACAAAATTTTGCACAATTTTCTATAGAAATAAAATTTTGCAAAATATTCTATAGAAACAAAATTTTGACTCAATTTTCTATAGAAATAAAACTTTGACTAAATTTTCTACAGAAAAAAATATTTCTATAGTAATAAAATTTTGAATAATTTTTTTATAGAAATAAAATTTTGACAAAATTTGCTATAGAAATAAAATTTTGACAACACTTTTTATAGAAATAACATTTTGACAAAGTTTTCTATAAAAAACAACGTTGAAAAAATTTTCTGTCAATATTCCACATTAAAATAAAATTAAAAAAATATATTTTTGATTGTTGGAAATATTTAAAATAAATTGATATGGGCATTAAAATGGAACGATCCAGCCCATCTGCTAGTCTAACATTCTACGAAACATAAAAAGATAGCCGTAATTGGAAGTTGATTTTCATTTACAATCATGCTGTACATTGATCGAATGAATAACGCAATGGAAACTAATTTGCGTAAAAACTTGCTTAGTTACAAAAATGTGAAGTGTTTTAAAAAATTTGGTTTAGCCGGAGTCGGAGTCGAGCAAAATTTTTACGACTCCGACTCCAGCAAAATCTTCAGACTCCGACTCCAAGACTCCGACTCCGGCTCCACAGTCCTGATGATAACACTGTGACGCAAAATTCAACTTTTTGTTTCCAAACAAAAAATCACCTATCTCAGCCGAAAGTACTCGATGAGGGGAGAAAAGTAATTTCTGGATTTTTACCAGATTGGTTGCCGTTGATCTTTTATGAGCCTCTAAAGTTTTGTCGCCAAATTCGATTTTTAACACTTTTTTGCCATTTTGGTATGGCCATAGCTCAAATAATGCTGTGAATTCATTTTTGAGATATTAAGCAAAGTTGTAGCCCTTGATTCGGCCGACAAAAATGCCCAATATATTAAATCGGGAAATTTTCATCTTGATGCTCAAAACCGGTAAAATTACCACATTTATCACCGATTTTTTTTGGTTTTTCGACTACTGCTCCTGAACTATTGAAATTTTTACCTTACAGTCGGGTAAAGAAATGTAGCGTATAAAATTACCTGTTTCTAGAGCCACACCAACATATTCTAGACAGTGCTGCCGCTACTACTTCAATCGAAGTATTTTGCTTCATTTTCACAAAATTTACTTCGTCACTCCTTCTTCCAAAAATCTGCTCACTTTTTGTTCTGCTTCAAATTTTTAAAAATTTCCCCATATTACCTAAATGTTTTTCCTATTCCTTTAATTACGATGAACATAGCGGTTTTAATCATTGAATTATTAACCGATGTGGACCAATTTTTGCATAGTTGTTAGAGACCATATACTTACGCCATGTACCAAATTTCAGCCGGATCGGATGAAATTTGGTTCTCTTGGAGGCTCCGCAAGCCAAATCGGGGGATCAGTTTATAAGGGGGCTGTATATAATTATGGACCGATGTGGACCAATTTTTGATCACTGTGGTTGTTAGAGACCATATACTTACGCCATGTACCAAATTTCAGCTGGATCGGATGAAATTTGCTTCTCTTAGAGTCCCCGCCAAGCCAAATTTGGGAGTCCGTTTATATGGGGGCTATACGTAAAAGTGGACCGATATGGCCCATTTGCAATACCATCCGACCTACATCAATAACAACTACTTGTGCCAAGTTTCAAGTCGATAGCTTCTTTCGTTCGGAAGTTAGCGTGATTTCAACAGACGGACGGACTTGCTCAGATATGGTGGAGGGTATAATAAAATGAATTCTATTGTTTTGTTTTCAAAAATGTATGCTACTTCAATTTTATTCAATCTACTCCACTTTTTTCCAAAATGTACTTCACTCAATTTTTCCTTTGGATAAGAGACAGTACAAGTTTGCATTTAAGTACACGCCATAAGAAAGTGATTGCAGGTTGAAAGTCTTAGCATATTTTTATGCCAACATTTGTTGCAAAATTATATCTCGCCATATAATTTTATGCTATTCAGCATACCAAATTGACTTTATGTTATTCAGCATACCACATTGATATCTGCTATAACGGGTCGCTGCCTGATAGGCGATTTTGCAAAAACTATTGGTGCGAAGTATAATGACTATTGTATGAGCTGTCATGATGCGGAGGAAAAGGAATCAATAAAACACCTCTTGTGTGAGTGTCCTGTATTTTGTGTAAGGCGTAAGCAAATTTTAGGGGCATATAGCTTCAGATTACTGGCGGACCTGGAAAACGTTAACTTAAGCAGTCTGCTAATGTTTTTGGAACAATCTGGTTGGTTCAACAGAAGGTAATAATCGAGAAGGTTCAGCGGTTAAAACTAGAAGTGCCCATATGTAATAGGTACTTTTAGTTAATGTGGTATCACAATGGACTGAATAGTCTAAGTGAGCCTGAATCTTAATCGGGCTGCCACTTTAACCTAACCTAACCTACCACATTGACATATTTAGAAGTTGCATTTTAAATCCTACTTTCAACATTTTGCAATTTTCATTTCTCCTAGTTTCTACAAAATTTGATTAAATAATAAATTGACGTTTGGAGTCGTAAGATAGTGATTTGAAGTTTGATGAAAAGTCGAAATTGAAGATCACAACAGCTAATTTTTATATACAAAAACAATCAGAGCCGGCTATGATAGTCATGAAAAGTCGATTAGTCGATATTTAGGTACCCGTGTAAAAATTGGGGGATCTGATTTGATATGGTTAGATCTGAGCCAAGATATGGTCAGATCTGAACAGATCCGAAAAATGGTTATATCTGGTCAGATCTAAATACTATGAAATTGGATCTGATCAGATCTCAAAAATGAGACACATCTAATCAGATCTAATTTGATATAATTGTATATTATTTGATACAATTGTATCTTTCGAGATCTTTCAACGCATAAAAGCCCATAGTTTGTATATAAAATGAGATTAATTGTTTTATTTAATAATACAGACAAAAAGTATGTGCATAATAAATATGTTTAATTTAAATTGATCCATCAAAGCTATTTAAAAGTATTGACAGTTATAGTGTAGTATGTGCATAATAAATATGTTTAATTTAAATTGATCCATCAAAGCTATTTAAGAGTATTGACAGTTGAGTTATAGTGTTGTCCAAAGGTTTTTTCGTTTGTTTCTTCTGCTTTGGACTTAGACACGCGACTAAAGTATTACAGCGTTAAGGCAATCTGCAATGAAATTAAGTTAAAAAACAATTATTAAACAAATATAGGAATAAACAAATATGGGAATATATTGAACTATGTAAGCAAGTATTAGTATTGTTTTGGATCATTCTTCTTTAAGTTGCAATAAAAATTGCCATATAATTTTATGTTGCTTTTAATACTCACATTTAAAGTGTATTCGGGATAGGCTGTTATTTTAGGCTCATACATACTATTCAGACCATCATGACATCACAGTGATCAACATCTCATTTATCACTGACTGCTGCTCGATTCAATAATTAGCTCAATAACATGGGTCCTCCTTGTTATAATCGAGTCCTATCGGCATTTCACGTTGCGCTGAAACAACTTAGAGAATCTTTGAAGCAGAAATGTCACCAACATTACTGCGAGGAGATAATCCACCGCCGAAAAAATTTTTGGTATTGGTCGGAACTGGGATTGAACCCGTGACCTTTTGAATGCAAGGCGGGCATGTTAACCAGTACACCACTGAGGTTTCCTTTTTTCCAAATCTAGAAAATAGTAAAACAATATGAAAATGACTACTAACATAACAAGTACAATCTACTTACCTACATAATCTCCGCAATAAAGGAAACGATATACACGTTATCAAAGGAACACATTTAAAACAATTATATTAAATTTCTTAATTTTCTCAGCTAGTCTTGCGTTAAATTTGTTTAGAAGTGATGCCCCTGACGGCGTTGACATTTGACATAGTTTTAACAACAACATTGAGGTTGTTGTTAAAACTAATGGATCGTTGACACTAAAAACATGAAGCACTTTTATAATATATAGAACCCATTTATTAGAACGTATGATAGATGAAATAAGAAGAAACTTTGTTGTTTGAAATTTTAAATTAAATTTACTATATAAATTTTAAAATCATCTTGACTAATGAGACTCATTTCACTTCGGTGCCTGCGTCACCTTCTTGCTTAGAAAACCAAGAAGGTATTTAAGCCCCCATCCTCAAGGTACTACTTTTTTGTGATCGGGGCAACGTTTACTTTGAAGGAAACGTTTCCCGCGATTAAAAATGTTTTAAATAAAATGTAAATTACTATCTCCGAGTGGGACATATATTAAAAAGGGCGACTTGTTCAGAAATGTTATTGCATAATCAAAATATACTAAATGTTTTTTAATGTTTGAAGTTCTATTATTTAAACAAACTACTAACTTTTGGGCAGTATGTCTGTTATGCCAAACTAACAGATTGTACTTTCGCAGAAAAACTGCGAAAACAGCACTTTTTTGTTTACCAAAAAAATCAGCAGTCAATGTTTCCTACAGCAGTCTTTTTATATGAGTATATTTCAAAATAAAAATTAATTTTGTAATCTACTTAGGATACTAAATAATGCTTTGGATGAAAGGTTAATTAAACTCCAAACGCATGGGAACGACAAATACTAAATGAGTGTTTTGATGAAACCCACATTTTTCTTACTACTCGAGGCGTCAAATGGATACAAATATCTATATTTTATATAAAAATACCAAAACTAATATCTATACAGTACAATTAATAAAAAAGGCGTTTCTTTGCGAATTTTCAACAATTTATTTTTATTGCTCTTTTTGACGTCAACCAGCAGTACGCGATAAAACATTTAAAAACTGGCGTTGTTCATTATATCCATTTCCAAAACTGACTGTTTTAGATTGTTAAACCATCTGAAGTGAAGGAGCTCAACCATGTTCTGAAACTCGAAAAACATGTTTATAAACTGCCAAATACTTTAAGATGTATTATGTAAGTTCGTTAAATAAACAAAAGTTATTTTTCCATCTGTAACTTTGTGTATATATCTCGAATAGTTTTTTAGACGTGTGTTTCAAACATCTTTTTAACTTGTTCATGATTTTTATTATATTTTGGACCGTATTTAACCCCATATATAGTCAGATATGATGTTATATCTACCATATCTTATTAGATATAGTGCTATATATGGTCCTATCCAAGCATATATTATTAGATATGCCAGATATAATTAGATATTATACTATACATGATGAGATCTGCAATTATATCTAACCAGATCTAGCACCATATATAGCATATCTGTGCATATCTAATTATGTCTGAACCAATATCTGAACAGATCCAATTAGATCCAATTTGATATTATTAGATAGGATTGGATCCTCCAATTTTTACACGGGTAGATCTATTTTGATTTTAGTCGATAATTTGACTTTTGGAGCCTTCGAAGAAAAATATGGTCGTGAGGCATAAAGTTTGACGAAAA
This sequence comes from Haematobia irritans, assembly GCF_050003625.1. Taxonomy (NCBI): domain Eukaryota; kingdom Metazoa; phylum Arthropoda; class Insecta; order Diptera; family Muscidae; genus Haematobia; species Haematobia irritans. Next base: position 60,614,891 of record NC_134399.1, on the reverse strand, counting down.
GTAGAAATCGTTTCAATTTTTAGCCGCTAAGTCAACTTTTTGAACTCGAGAAGAGAAATGTGCTTATGAGACTGAAGTATAATTAAAAGTCGTTTACCTTTAAGTTGAAGGAGCCACCGTGGTGCAATGGTTAGCAAGGAGGTCATTGAGCTTAACATGGGCAGCACTCAGTGATAAGAGCGAAGTTCACCACTGTGGTATCACAATGGATTGGAGTCTAAATGAGCCTAATACAAAGATTTCAGATTCGACATTTGGATTTTTATAAAAATATACACCGATTTCTGATATTTTATTTATTCTTTCTTGCCGAATCCAAGCCGCAAACACATACACATAAAAATATACCGGCAATTAAGATAAAAATATATACAGATAATTCGGATATAATTAAGTCCCCTGTGTTAACCTGTGTATCATGGTCATGGTTTCACTAAGTGGTTTCACAACAATATTAAACGCCGTTCGTATTCGTCTGTAAAAAAGAGGTCCCTTGTCTTTGGGCTAAATATACAAACGGGAACAAAGAAGCTTCAGAGAAGTTCACAACTTGCGGCGAACTACGGGCACTATACCTAAACTAACCTGTACCCAAATCGAGGATGGCGTGAGCCATATGTCCTTTTTGGATTTGAAGCACTTGCTTGCAAGTTTCCGTACTCTGACAACCAAAATGAAAACCTTTTAGGCTTAGGCTTGCTATAGCTTTCAATACTGCCAACCATTCCAAGATGATATAGACCTTTTTATTTATTCATTCGTTATTTATGTGCAATTTAAAGCCATAAAATGCCAAATTATCGATATTTATTCCATACTTAACAGATTTAAATATCGGTAGATTATTTAAAGATATAGTTTACATAGCGTTGCATTAGGGTTTTCTTTTTCCGGACTTTTTTCATTCCCGGAAAGCGGGAAATTACACTTTCCTCTATTATATATAGAATATTGTAAAGAGAATTTCCCGGGATTTCCCGCACTTCATTTCCTAGAATGCGGGAGCGCAAAAATAGGAAATTCCCGGAGGATTCCCGGGGAAACCCCCTACGTATCAGTGATTCATCATCTGAAATTTAAATTCTAAAGATGTTTATTTTGTTGTTGTCGTCAATGTTTCAACGTTCTTATATTTACAGATTGAAAATTTTGTTAACAACAGAGCAGCGCAAGATACACAAGGTTCATCAGCGTCTTCGCCTACATCATCATCTTTGTCATCAAGTAATGCGGCATCAGGATCGCCAGTGCCAGCTAATTCATAATAATTGTAAATGTTTTGAAAACAAAAAACACCAAGAACAACAATAAAAAAAAACAACAATATATGCAGTATCATATTGAAATTGGGGTGTGTAGAACGTAAAAAGAACATCCGAAATATTATCAAGCTTTCAGCCATGTATTCTCATGGATATATTGACAGCATATTCTTGAGTTTTAGTTCGCATTCAGAGACATCTGTGTGTGATTTATAAACGTCGGTGAATCAGTATAGCAACGGTTTTGTTAAAAAAAAACTGGTAGTTCCATTTAGTACATATGCAGAGACATCTATATGTGATTTACATTTTAACTCTAGTGAATAAACATATCAGCTGATTGAGCTTAATGCAACTGTGTGTTTTGTCATCACTACTCGGTGAATGGTAACAAACACAAAAAATAAGAAGCTGCAATAAACACATTTGTATCCATTGGTGGCCGCCGGATCTTTATTCCAAGAGTTCCCAGAAAAATAATGGTATTCCATTAGACATCACTTACTGTGTATTTCTGTTACAATTGAGACTCGAAATAAGAAAGCCATCCAAGGATAGAAATTCAAGTTCGTGTTGCCACAATAAGTATTTTCATCCAATTTTTAGTTCAATATTAAGAAAGTACTACTTGGTAAAGAAGACCGAAAATGGAGGATGTCCAACGTCACAGTGTACATACCCTAATTTTCCGTTCTCTTAAAAGAACGCACGACATGTTTGTTTCAAATCAGGGAAACCTACCGGAAATAGACGAAAAATTGTAAATTGTGTATATCTTTTTATTTACCAAATAATACATGTTTTTTTGGTTCTAGGGAAGCAAAGCGAAAATCCATTAAGGCTCGAGATAGTTACAAGCTTGTGTTTGATCGTGTGGCCAAGGCAGAACAAGCAAAAAAGCATGCCAGTGGTGGAACAGGAGCTGTTGGCGCTCTCCAAGCTCCCGAACAACTACTTGCAATAACTGACGGTTCAGTAAACAACAGAGACAATCAGTTGGCTCTTAGTGATGCGATCAACAAAACTACAGAAACAACTCCGAGCAATTCACTAGTTTCGGCGCCTGGTATGCGTTCTACAGGCGCCAGTAATGTTCAATTAATACCAAAAAAAGCTCCTACTATACCAAAACCCTCATGGCATGCACCTTGGAAGTTATCCCGCGTTATATCTGGCCACTTGGGATGGGTACGGTGTATAGCAGTGGAGCCTGGTAATGAATGGTTCGCCACTGGAGCTGGTGATCGTGTCATTAAAATTTGGGACTTGGCAAGCGGCAAATTGAAGCTATCCCTAACTGGCCACGTAAGTACAGTTCGTGGTTTAGCTGTGAGTGCCAAACATCCGTATCTCTTCAGTTGTGGTGAAGATCGTCAGGTAAAATGTTGGGATTTAGAATACAATAAAGTGATACGGCACTACCATGGTCATTTATCTGCCGTCTACTCAATGGCATTACATCCCACAATTGACATTTTAGCGACATCGGGTCGCGATTCCACAGCACGCATATGGGATATGAGGACTAAAGCCAACATTCATACATTGACTGGCCACACTAATACTGTTGCCAGTGTTGTAGCTCAGGCAAGCAATCCTCAAATTATCACTGGCTCTCATGATTCAACGGTACGACTATGGGATTTGGCCGCGGGTAAAAGCGTATGTACTCTAACAAACCACAAAAAGTCCGTAAGGAGTGTTGTTTTGCATCCAACATTGTATATGTTTGCGTCTGCATCGCCCGATAACATCAAACAGTGGCGCTGTCCCGAGGGCAACTTTGTACAAAATATATCCGGCCACAACGCTATTGTAAATTGTATGGCAGTTAATCCGGATGGGGTTTTGGTGTCTGGAGGTGACAATGGTACAATGTTCTTCTGGGATTGGCGCACAGGTTACAATTTTCAACGTTTCCAGGCACCTGTTCAGCCTGGCTCGATGGATAGTGAAGCTGGTATTTTCGCAATGTGCTTTGACCAATCCGGTTCACGGTTAATAACTGCCGAAGCCGATAAAACGATTAAAATCTACAAAGAAGATGACGAGGCTACAGAAGAATCACATCCCGTAAATTGGAGGCCGGAGATATTAAAAAGACGTAAATTTTAAGTTTTTTCACGATTGTCTCATGTATGCAGATTTATTATTTTCAATAAATTCAAATTTTTGTAGATTTTTTTTTTACAAAAAATGTGAAGGCAGTTATTATTCGGGTTGCACTATAGAAAATCGACATTCCGATACGCTGAAGCGGACGCCTCTCTAAAGTGGACAACTATGGTGAGACGTTTGATATATTACCACATTAAAATTAACTTCTCATAAATGGACACCTCCCAAATATGGGCAAACTTAGGCGACTGTGGTTGTCCGCTTCAGAGAGTATTCACTGTAATTGTAAATCTAACCTTTAACAGCCTTTAACAATTTTCGTGAGAAGTTGATTATACTGTAACATTAAAATTAACCTCCCACTTCAGAGAGGTCCGAATAGTTCTATTTTTTTCTAAATGAAAAATTGTCTCTTGACATTGTGGTGAGCTATGGATGTACAGTGAAACCTCTCAAACTTGGTACTGAAAAGTTTCCATCTCCCAAATACGGTCATAACTTATACGAGACGTTTGCTATATTATCATATATATATGATAATATAACAAGTAGACACTAGAGCTCGACCGAATCATCGATTTCGGCCAAAAATCGATAATCTGACTTCGGCGTCAAAAGGTCGATTAACTGAAGGCGAAGCTTGTTTATAAATTTACTTCATATTGAATTGCCCCAGTATCGAATTTGTCCCAGTCAAAACACCCAGTACAAATAAAACAAAAAGCTCAAAGTTCTCCATACGGAAAAAACGTGACTCCATGTCTATTAAAATTGATAGAATGAAATGGATTCATATATTACGGAGAATATAGATAGATGATCCACTTCTCTCCGGGAAAAATGTATCAGTTCCAAAAATTTATTTTCTGACATTTCGTTTTGATTTTTTCGTAAAGAGTCAGTTCCAAACACTAGTTTTCCGGTATTTGCTTTTGTGTTGTTCGTAAAGAGCAATGCTGCTCAAAAATAAAATTTCGCATTTTTGCGGTTTTGGTCACAATTTTTTGTTCAAATATGAACTTTTAATATATTAATTTATTTATAAATCCTCTGATGTATCAAAAACGTTCCAATTTTGTCACAAAATTTTTGTGTAAAATTGGCAAACTACAAAAAGGAAAACGAAAGAGAATGTAAGCGTGATCTTATTTTCTTCGTTTATTCTTAATCTTCGGAACTGTCAAACATCGTTTGACACCGATGGATCATCTATCTATATTCCATAATCTATGATGGAGTCTATTATTCCTCGTAACGGCAATACAATTTAATATTCGAAGAATTCTCCTTAAAATCATATTTAAGCGCTTTACAGGCGTGGCCAGCAAACAATTGTTCAGTTCTGCGGGACGTCTTTTTCCGTAAAAAGTACTTTTTGTCAAACTGCTGATTTTTGTATACTAAAAAGTCTGTAATTTCTAAAAGAATATTTAAGCCTTGGGCCTTTTATCGTTTTTGTTTTGTTTGTTTGCCGAATATCGGCTTCGGTTGCATTTGCATTGATCAGTCCCCATCAAGTTATAATAAAATATACATAAATTGTCTATATACATAAATGATCTACTTTTGGTGAAACAATCTAAAAGTAGAAGTCATCTGTGAATAATCTTCAAATTTAACTTGTCGGCTTTGAATTAAATATTTTTATGGCAAAAACGTAAGTTAAAAAGTAGACTTTTCCAAATTTCGAACAAGTTGGAAAAGTAGGTTTTTGATTCTGAATTAAATTGTGAATCAGTTGCTTGGCAACCTCTGCTAAGTTATACTGTGAGATACTTCCTGCATTTTTTGTGTTCGGTGGAGGTATGATACAGAACTCCTGTTGATGAGGCCTCACTGAACAGCATAAATATTACTCTGTGCTGCATTATGGAATAATGGGTGAGGACACAGATGTGATGGCTAAAGAAGGATGTTTCCCCCGCTATCTTTATATATTTACACAGCCAATGTCAAATATAATGATTTATGAAAAGGACGTTGGGCAACAGGCCGCGAGCAAACCAAGTTGATAAGGGACGCAAGAAGAGCAATAACTCTGAATTTCTAATGGCGACACATAGAGACGATTTAGACCATTAATATGACATAAAACACATGATAAGTATTGGCTTAATGGCTGGTGATATTTTTGGATTGTGTATGGTCCCGAAAAACTCCTGTAATCTGAAGAATATGAAGAAAAATTCATTATGAAGAATATATTTGTCTTCATTATGGAAGGAAGTACTAGAAAATTCGTTTTAAAATACAAATATGATCCTCGCGGAGAAAGATAGGTGATGAATAAGAGAAAAACAACTGAGAAATAACAATGAACCAGTATGGTCCAAGTGGAAACCAATTCCTTTTCTATGGATTGGTGTCATCCTCTATAACCTAATCTAACCATGTATGAACATATTGGAAAGATCATCGAATTTACTCGTTTGGAATATGGTTAATTAAGGTTATATGCATATTTGTTTTGATTCAATTTCCAATGGTCCGGTTTTATTTGATAGAAAAGTGGATAATGAAGAAACTACTTGAATTGTGTTGCCTTGTTGAAATACTTATTGTGGAATTCATTCGACCAGAAATTTGCTGTGTATATTCTTACCTTTTGAGATTAATTGGGGTTTATGTTCAATTACCTATCAGGAATTTCTTACCGTTACCGATCAATTGCAAATATTTAAATTAGTATTTTTTATAAAATGATTCTGTTTTGAGTTATTTATAATTTTTAGGTTAATTTTTGTTATTTCTTTTTTGCTGGAGAAAGCATATCTTAACTACAGTTGACAGATTTTAAATTTTAGTTTTTTTGCAATTTTTTCATATTTATAATATATAATTTTCTTTTCATAATAAACATAAATAACAAACGCTTAGTTTTTTCTCTTTAGAAGTGTGTATCATTTCAATCCTCTGATGAATGGTGTTGCTGTCTATTGTTTCCTGTCTGTTCTTCCTGTTATTCTCGACATGTATGAGGTGGCTTCGAAGTGAAATCTCTGTTGAAAAGTATTCATTTCTGTAGATTTGATGTGTTATCTCGAAATTTGCTTTTATTTGATTATATGATTGTTAAATTAACTCATGATGACTCGTGGCGACTGCTCTATGATCCTATTTTGTTTGCTTTTTGAGGTTTACTGCTCATGGACGAGTTTCTACACTCAATAATGATCAACATTGTAATTCGTTCATGAACTTTTTGGGTAGATTTTTTGGATGCTATCGTATCGTATCGTCTTACTATTAGACAAAAAACATTATTGGCTCCATCGTATGCAATGGGTCCGTATAACTTTTTATCCATATCCTGGCGTTCCCATGAAGGCTATGATGGTATTATATTAGTGCAACATGAACGTTTCGATTGGCGTACTTGTAGTTTTTGGAGTGGATGGTTGTGTACGTGTGTTTCTGTGTAAGTGATCTCTAAGTGTATGTGTTTTGCTAATATTTTAATTATAAATCTTAATGGCCTTCTCAGAAAAGTTCAATGATGTTCGCTTACGAGATTTGTTAATGTGATCGAGGCCAAAGAATGTGGTATTACCATTCCAGGGGCGATACACGTTCAAATCTATGGGAGTATTATCGTTCACATCGGGCATATTATTGCCAATGACAGCAAATTTATAATTCTCCCATTCCTTGTCGGGTACATTCAAACGTTTCTGTATACGTTGCTTTAAAGCTCCATAGGGCTCGCCTTGCCGCGCCTTAATCAAAAATGGAACACCAAATAGACTGAAGATTTCTTTGCTGTAGTGGGCGACTGGAATAAGCATTTCATTTTCAGCCATTTGTAGATCTTCAAGAGGCACTTCTTCAATACGGAACGTTTTTTGATTACTCTGAGGTGTTATGGGTTCAGTGTTCTTTTGAAGAGTTTCGAGTGGTATATCTTCCTTGACAACCATAACGATTTTATGACTATTTACTTTAAGCAAACGAAGTTTCTTTGAACTGTTTTCCGAAAATTGTATCTTTTTGGCCGCTTCTTCCAATAAACCTTTGACAGTGTCGTTTTTATTTGGATACAACACCAATTCCTTTTCCTCTTTCAGATCGTTTGAAACCCAAATGCATTTGAATTGCTTCTTATTGTCAAGTTCGTGGATGCTCAGCGACAGTCTTTGATAGAAAAGCTTTTTGGGATTGCTTTGTTTGGTAGAAGCCAATGCTAACAGATCCTTGAGACAACCCTACAAAAGTAAAAGGAGTACAAATAAGAATTTAGATATTTGTTTTTGTTATCTTTTTATATCATAATTGAAATGTCTTCAATCACAGAAATGGTAGTATCAATTAAAATTAATTAATTAATACTATTAATTTTGATTTTTGTTTCAATTAAAAATTTGTTGAATGATTTAAATTTTTAATTAAATATTTTTTTAAACTCAATTAAACTTAAAAAAAAATCCTGAAATTTTTTCTTTGCATTGTTGAATTTGTCTCACTCAAAACACATAGTACAAATAAAAGGTAAAAATAAAACATCCTTGTTTGTCATTACTGAATTTTTAATAGTAAAAAGTCTGTTACTTCTAAAAAAATATGTTTAAATGCACAAGAACACCGATTCCTCCAAAAATCTATCTATAATATACAAAATGGTAAAAAAGAACATCTGCATACCACATTTTTTCATTGTTTTTTTTTTTTTCAAAACTAGTGGTTGTATCTTAAAAGATACAGTTCTAATTCACACATAAGTAATCTAATTCTTGTGGCTGTGTATTACAAATGCATGGATTAAATAAATAATAGTTTAATGCTAAACAAATAAAATTTCACACGGTTTTTATTCAATGTGCTGTCGAAAGATGATATTGACTTACTTTTTGGTTATATTGAATAGCTGTGCCTGGTTGGTCCTTGTAGCTGCCAGTACAAGTAAAGAATTGTAGTTTGTTAGGATCCGTATTCAAACGTTCGGCTACAGCTTGAGCCATCTGATCATAGTTGTAACGATTCGAAAGTTCCAAAATAATTTCCGGTTCATTTGGATTACTCTTGTCACAAAATGTGATTTCCACTCGGTAAACTAAGTCACTGAAGTAATCTATTACAGTTGGTAATTCTAGCTTTGGATCAATGTGTTCTCTCTCAAATATCAAAATGTAACCTTGAGGGCAACCACGATCGGCATTGTCGGGATTCAAACACAGCACTGTCTCTAAAGTTTCACCTAAATTGGTTATTTTCCTATCATTGCATTCATCAAAGACAGTAAGTTCGGTATCGATGTCAAAGCCCAAGTGTGTATTAACATCAGGTATTAATTCACTCAAACAGCGACCCAATGGTTGTTGTGAACAGCCAATATAATTGAGGCGTTTATTACGGGCGTCATAATACTTGAAGAAGATTAGAACTTCTTTCTTGGGATCGAATTGCGGCAATGGTCTACCAATGTTATCTGGAGATGCCAGTTCAAGGAAAATAACCCATGGTTTTTGTGAACTAGCTATTTGCTCGATTGAACGAGCACTTTCTCGATTGAAATCAAAGTAAAGGAATTTCTGGGTTTGTGTGGCACACATTATCCACACCCGCATACGTTCTTTAGGTACACAAAATGACTTTACAAATTGTTCCATCATTTCCTCTATAGTCTGGGTTTGTTTCATTTTGAACAATCGCTGATGTACTTTATCCAAATCGAAGAGGCGTCGTTTCTGTTGGGCCTCAAAGTATTCCTCCAATATGACATGTATCGATACGTACAAATTGGCTTCACTGCGTTCCTTACGCTTTGCCATTTCAATCCTTTTCTCTAAATCCAAACGCTCCACTAGCTCACTGGGAATTTCATGTTCAGGTATATCGCTGAGTACACGATCAATTTCTGATTTGCGTATGTAAACCAACATGTAGGCATTGCTGCATTTAGGATGGAAAGATACCTCTTCATCCATACCACCATAGTTCATATCGATAGCTTCGTTCTTCCAGCAAGTACAGACGACATCGTCATCGAACTTGAGCCATTTGCCGTCACATTTTGGATTTATGTACACAACATAATGACCACCATGATTATCACCCGAATGTACGAGAACAGCATGCAAAATATATTCAGCTTTGGTTTCCCCCTCCTTCTCCAGGAAGCGATCTAAATTAATTTGTTCATAAAATTGGAAGCGGTCATTGTATTTGATTGAGCTATCCGTGACTGGATCATATTGGAAACGCATTAAATGCAAATGTAATACAGGCGGGAATGATGTGAATTGAACGCCTTTATTGGCTTCCTGAAAAATGTGAATAAAAAATTGAGCATTAGAATGGCGAGAAGTTGTCTTGTAAAATATTAAAATATATTTATATGTGTCCTTTCTATATTATTATACAATACATACTGGGTGCTCCAATTAGGAGATAGAACAAAGATGACGTAGTTCAGAATATACGCAGCGGACAAAATATAAACATTTCAATATTTTGTCATAAGAAATAAAGGAGTGTTACAATATTCCGATTTATTAATTTATTTATATTGTGTTCACTGTAACTAATATATGAGAAAAATAATTAAATATATTTAATTTTGTTTTAACATTTTATGAAGCTAAATAGGAATCCTTTATTTTCAATAACAGCTACATACGCATCGTCGGGACATGGACCTTATCAAATGTTCAATTGCATCCTGCAATATATTATTCCATGCACTCACCGCCGCATTAAAAACAGTCGCTATTTCTTATATTATTTAGATAAATATATTTATCCACAATTGGCTAACATTATTATTATAATGTTATTATTAGTTTATTTAAAATCGTAATAAACAAGTAAGTAAAGTAGAAAGTCGGGCTGGGCCGACTATATCATACCCTTAACCACCCCTACTGAAGTAATAAACATAAGCATTTGTGGGCTAACATTGGTATAGGTTTGAGCGATAAACCGCATTTGCATATTTAACAACATTCAGGGGTACATTTCTATGGGAGTTTGGCACGAGTATAACTAATATTGAGTCCATTATTAAAAAAGAAGAAATCGCTCAATTAATGTGGGTACTAATGAAAATTCTGGAAAATCGGGCAATATTATTATGAAAGTGTTACACGCAAGTCTAAATACGATCGGATAATACATACAAATTTGAAACTTGAGTAGGTTAGGTGGCAGCCCGATGTATCAGGCTCACTTAGACTATTCAGTCCATTGTGATATCAAAGTTATTATATCCTGACCAAAGACAATAAACTCTAGGAAGATAGGAAATTGGCTACTGAGGAGATCAAACCATTTACCGTGTTAGTTTCATACCCGAACCAAACGCGTATAGGACAAGTATTGACATAGAATTAAAATGCAAATAAAAAGAAATTAATTGTACGAAATAAATTTCCTTAAACGGGAAAATTTAATTTTTTTGTTGTTGCCTAAAATTTAACATTGTTTCATTAAGAAAATTAAGTTTTTCGTTTAAAAAATAAAAACGAAAAACAAATAAAAAAATTACAAACATGTATGGAACTAACATGGCAAATGCAACATTTGGTATGAAGCAAGCCAATTTCCTATCTTCCTAAAGTTTATTGTCTTTGATCCTGACCACTATGTGGTTTAGTGTATAATTATGAAAATAAATACAAAAATAAAGGTACTAACAACTAAGGTTTTAGACCTAGTAATATCATAACACTCAAACCGCGTTTTTACAAGCTTTGAAGTAAGGTTTTTCGTTTGTTTTAGGTCGTTATTCTTTCAAAACGTCTAACGTAACGACATTCCCCATTACATAACATGATTGATTTTTTACACCTAACTATACGTTATACAATTAATTCGATCCAGTGTACCTAGCCCATTAGCCAAAAATTATCCCCAGACCATGACGTGGTCACTCCAAGCTTGACAGCCTTAGCACAAAACCGTAGCCTATTTCCTCTGCATTTTTTCCTCAATACTGTTCTAGTCATAACCTGTACCTTTCATTATCAAGATGTGTCATTTGCCTGGAGTGTTAAAAAAGTAGTGTTTTTTGGCCTCAATATGTCAAGTTCCGAGCCCACAAGGAACCATTTGAAGCTTGCGAACAGCTGCTCCAAAGGCAATAAAGATTTTTTTGCATAGCATTGTTACTGTTGATGAAAACTAGATCCTCAACGACAATACGAAGGAAAAATATCATATAGTTAGCCCAGTCATGCTTCCATGAAAGAACATTATGATGTGCATTTTGGTCTGACCAGATGGATGTGGTGTATAATGAGCTGCTAAGCGATAGCAAGAGCTTTTTATCGGACTTAAATAATGTGTTTGCGTCGAGCATTGCGTGATAATATATGGAAACACTCAAATGGGAAGTCCTACCCTACCCGCCGTATAGCCTAGAAATGACTCCTTCTGATTACCACTCTTTCCATTCGATGACGCATTACCTGGATGATCAACATTTTCGTTCTTATAAGGAAGCCAACAATTGGGTCGATTAGCGGATTGAGTCAAAAGGCGAGTTGTTTTTTGTCGATATTGGCAAGGCAAAAAAAATTGAGCCACCTTTCACAGATCTCCAAAAATTTCCAATCGAAAAGCTACCAGGATGACTAAATGTAAAAGTAAAATTTTATAAAAAAAAGTGATCCTCTTGCGTAATGAACTGTGAATTTTACCAGGTCCAGATTTTTTGGGGTAGTCGTACTCCCCAAGGAGTAGTTCGACCATGCTTTTATTTTCACCATCGTGAGTTCGAAAATATGAAAACACCGTGGAATTCAGAACACCAAATTTCACGTTCGTGGATGTATCGTCAATAGTGGAAGTGGAATTGAAGCGGATATGCGGACTTTGCGCTTAAAAAGTTTGTTTTTGTTTATGCAGGAGGAGTTCTATCACACCTTCTTTGGAAAATAAAATTAAATAAATAAATGTTGCTATAAACAAACTTCTGGTTTCCCTAGAAAAAGAAAAGGTAAAAGTGGTGGCATACGCAGCGGATGTGCTATGGCAGTCAGCTATCCACCTATCCACACAGAGAGCCCTCCGGATGACTGAGAAATGGCCGAGCGAAAATGGTCTAGGGGTAAATCCTGCAAAGACAGAACTAGTGATGTACTGCAAATAACGCAAAATTCCCAGGGTTAAGCCCATCTCCTTAGGGGGTATTGAAATTCCCTTTTGTGAGTGTGAAAAATACCTTGGGGTTGTTTTGGAGAGGAAGGTGAACTCTAAGCTTAATATTGAAGAAAGGGCGAGAAAAGCCATGGTAGCTTTGTACTCGTGCAAAAGGGCAATAGGAAAAAAGTGGGGATTAAACCCGAAAATTGTGCATTGGCTGTACACGGAAGTGGTTAGATCTATAATGATATATGGTGTTGTGGTCTGGAAGTCGGCACTTAAGCAGCCGACTAGTCTAGATAAAGTTCATCGACAGATTCAGTAAGACAGAAACAGGTTCCCTTAATGTCATGCTGCATCCTTGGCCTTTAGACATACTGGCCAAACAGTCAGCGCGAGCAATCGCAGTGATCGGGAAAAAGGTACGGTCATTGTTCGGTCCTCGAAACAATGCCAGATGTGCCAAACATAGTGGATTACACTCTACAAGTTTGGATCTTTAATTCCCGATAGTGAGGCGTGGTGCACAGACCCCGGGGAATAAATGTTATATAGATTTCTACACCGATGGCTCCAAATTCTATGGACAAATGGGTTTCGGAATATATTCCAAAAACCTGGAACTTCGAATAGCGAAGCGATTGCCTAATCGCTGAAGTGTTTTTCAGTCTGAAATATTAGCAATAAAAGAGGTTACAAATTGGCTGAGAAGTAATGTTCCAACAAATGTAGACATTAATATATACTCAGCAGTCAACCTGCAATAAAATCCTTGGACTCTGTGTTTCTTAACTCGAAAATGGCCTCTCAATAAAATGACTGAGCAGTACAATATTCACACAATATGGATGCCTGGACACAGGAACATACCGGTGAACTGCGATGCGGGTGAGTTAGCAAGGCTAGAAACTACCTTACATATTCCAGGGGAACTAGTATCTGTTTATATGCCAGCGTTCTCACCTAGTAAGTGCTTGCAGGTAGCACTTACTAGGTGAGAACGCTGTTTTGATGACAAATGTCCGATGGGAAAATTGCAATGACACCAAGCAAATATGGCCCCATATAAACATAAACCGCACACTAGATATGCTAGTGTTTTCAAGACGCCAGATATTACTCTTCATATCTGCTATAAAGGGGTTCGAATCAGTTAAACACCTCTTGTATGTGTATCCTGCATTTGTGTAAGACGTTAGCGAATTTTAGTAGCATAAAGCTTCAGATTACTGAAGGACCTGGAGCAGATTACTGAAGGACCTGGAGCAATCTTTTTGGGACAATCAGGTTGCTTCAAGAGAAGAAAATAATCTAGTGGGTACAAAGGTAAAAACTAGAAATAACTATATGTAATAAGTACGTTTAGTTAATGTGGTATCACAATGGGCTGAATAGTCTAAATGAGTCTGAATCAAATCGGGCTACCTCTTTAAATTAACCTAACTTTGTTTATGCAGCAATATGAACGTTTAGAAAAATGATTAAATATTCCGCTGGAAAGGATATAATAAAGAGAAAAACTGATGAGTAAGCAATACAATGAACTATTTTACATATTTTAGGGGAAATTAAAGATGTGGATCACAATCGAAGAGACTTGCAAAACCCAGTGCAAAGTAAAATTGCAGAAACTATAATAAATACATAACTGACTTCAATTTATGTGCTATCGCAATGTCCGTAACTAACACTTAAATGACAATTTCTCTAAATATTGGTATTAAACTGACATTTTCCTCCAATTGTTGAAATATATATTTTTTTGCTAATTTTTATTGAATCCGTTCCTCTGAATGAGGTCGAGACGAAAAAAATATCTCACAGAGCATATTGACAATTATTGTTGCATTTTTTATATTTAAAAGTTATACTTAGGTCGAAAACATTGTTACGGCCATTTTTATGTAGCTCCGTTAGGCTTTAACTTCCAGTTAACGGAAAGTAAGTAGCAAAAATCTTCTCTCAGGTTAATTTTAACCTTTAACTGGTGATGTGAATTTTTTTTTGTGTAACATGGGACGTGCGGCAAATTTGACCATCTCTTTACATTAATATTTTTTCTATACAAAAATAGTTTCTTGTATCATTATTATTACATTTGTTGATTAGAACACATTGTATTTAACGAAAATAAAACAATATTTCGAAATATTATATGTACTTTCAATAATTAACATGAACTTTATTTTGCACGTCTTATTTATAATGTATGTAAACGAGTGTTCGAGGTGAAAAATTGTTGGCAGTTAAGTTCCTAACTGGCAGTTAAGTTCCTAATACGATTTAAAAGTTCGTTAGTTGACGGAACACTAACGGAGCTTCATGAAAATGTGAGTTAGTATCTCACACTTTACATGTATTTATTTTCAGAATTTTTTATTTTTATAAATAAACTAATAAATAAATATTCCACGAAAACACAATATCACTCACCTGTAAACCATGAACACCAGCATCGTACTTATTATCTCCATCCAACGTTTCTGGAGTTATATAATCTTGAAATGATTCGTAAATATCTTTTTTGTCCTTAATATTCAATTGGATATCATAGAATGTTTCATAGCGTGTGCTGTTGTAGTCAACATTCTTACACTTTATGTAAGATGACATTTTGCCCTCAAATAATCCAGGAATTGTACCCTCCAAGTTAGTACCTTTCATTTTAGATTCTAGTTTATCGAGTAAAACACGAAGAAATTCCTGAACATCATGTTGCATGAATGAGTCGAGCGTCTCCCAACCGAAAGATTTGGTCAACTTCTTCGTACCAACTGGCTTATCACTAAACTGTAATTCATGAAATACGCGTTGTAGCGAAAGGCCTACAGATTTTGTGCTATCATCGGCTTCTGTTGGTATTTTGTAGACGGCGCTACGTAGCTGGTTTGTGAAATAGAGAGTTTGAAGTAGTGAGTTCATATAACAAGTTGCGCCCTGATTTTTAAGGCCAACACAACCTGTGTGTTTCTTCGAATCCCACAATACACCGTGTGGCGCATCAGCATGCACAAATACTTCTAAAGTAATTGCACCATCGTGTATAAAATACTTTTCGGGATCTTGGAGTTCTTGCCAAGTTATGAAGTTCGAATAGCCGTAGTCATTTTCTTTTGCGAAGAACAAGTGCTTTATACGCATGCGGGAAAATGGTTTGGCGCCAGGCTTGTGGCTTTTTAGCCTTAATTCCGCTATGGCATTACAGGACCAAGATGATGATTCATTTTCTCCATTGCACTGAAGAAAGAAACCCAATGCTCTATCATTGGGTATAACCATAATCTTCCATGGAAGCATGCGCACATAGACAGGTGGAGATAACACTTGTGATTTTACTTGCATGATTTTCTCAACGGTAAAAGAGAATGTCGCCTCGGAACGAAACTCATCTTCTTTAGGTCCGTCTTCTATAGCAGTCATTTCCTGCTCGTTAGTATAGGGAGATCCCGTCTCGGCTAAGAGCTGTTGCGGCGGCACATTGCCATTTTCATTTGGCAATTGGCCGGCCGAAGGGGGCAAGTGGAGCTTGTTAAGATGCTGATGTTGTAGTTCAGCGCCAGGTAACGGATCGATTTCTTGTATATCCATTGCTTCCATCGATTGATCCGGTTCAATTTCCATCTTCTTTTGTGCTTATATGACGCGGTTGCTTTGTTACCGTCGTTCCTTCCGTGACACTTGGTGATACAGTTGCGATTTTTTTGTAGCAAAAACTTATTGCGTTCTACTTTAAGCTTCAATGTACACGATACGAAACAAGTATAGCATACTATTTCCTTTCGATAAGCGCTTATTATCCTCCGAGTCACTCCAATTTATTTCTTATTCTTCTTAAAAATTTCCTTGTATCATTCAATGACTGAATAAGCAATAGTAGATTTTTCCTTCCTCCTCACCACCTCGTTGTTTTGATTGCTATTCTTTTGTTGTTTTTTTCTTTTTGTGACGGACAACCTTTGGAAAAAATAATAATTTTGGTCGGTGTCGATATTTGTCCGTGACAGCGATGACAAATGGATGGCGCAGGAGAAGATCCAAAGAAATGATCGACCATAGAGTTGAAAATATGGAAATACAGATAAAAAAATGTTTGTTACTTAAAAGACAATTGAGTTAGTTGTTTATTAATTTTCTTCAGGAAAACTTCGTGCGGTTGAAAGTCTACAAACTACAACCATAATAATGATGTATGCGAAAGAAAATGTGTTTTTGCTTTTTATGTTACCATTCCATTATTACCTGTCAAAATTCACAATTCTTTGCACAAACTGTCATTTGTCATTAATGTATGCTTTTTCTTCGATTGTTTTGTTTACTCTATTGTGAATGTACGCTATTATGAATTGAATATATGAGTGTTGGGTCTTGCAAATTTATCTCGACTTGTGCAAATTTATCTATGCGAATTTATCTCGACGAAGACGAAACACGCAATCATAAATACCGACGACAGACTATCAAAAATCGACACAACTTAACATATATATATATATGTATGCAAAAAAATTGCACCAGGCCAGCGGCACCAGAGATGCCGGAACAATCTTGTCTTTGAACCCGTGACGTCTATATATCAATCAATAAACTAATGAACAGAATATAGAACAAATATACAAATATCATATGTAAAAACGCGCACAACTTCTTGTACATCAATATTTTACTTAATCGGATTGTAATAGCAACAACGTATCAATTAAGGCTTTTTTGTTTTCAACTAATTATTTGTTACCAAATTACCATTTACATACATATGTTTCTTAGCTATAGAACAGTTTTCCAGTTGACGGATTTAATTCTACACAATAATTTACATTTTAATCTCCGATTTAAGGTTCTTTTTGTTTTTGCTATGCTATATGGAGCAGTTTTCCAGTTATGCGCCTACCAAATTCAAAAGCGTTCAACCGTTACCACTCACCGCACCACGGCCAACTAATTAATAATCAAAACGCGGTGATGCCAATTTAAATGTCATTACTGTCATAAAGGGGTCGTTCACACATATAGACCGGTTTGCACTTCTAGCAATAAAAAATCAGTGAAGAACCCATTGTTATTACACGTAACATTTAAAAAAAAATTTGACATTCAAAATATTTTTATTGGCCAACATTTTTTGAATTTGACGACACTTCTGATAATCACCACCACGTCGAAAACAGTCGTATACGATATCCCAAAATCGTCGCGAAAGGGCCGTCATTATTGAGAAGTTGTACCACGCCAAGTTACTACAAAAAAGTATCACATGAGTGCAATTATTAGATGCCTTTTTAGATAAATTTAGAACGAAATACTTTCATGTACATTTTGTACTTTTTGATACGCTTCCCCCATCACAGTTGGCGATTGTTGTAGTGTCACTTATGCGCTTTACAGATTATCAGTTATTCCTGACGACAGTGCTCGTGTCGAACATATCCCATATATTGTGCACACTATAAGTTAAGTCCGAAGGCATATTCGATACTGCTGCATGTGTATGATACGAGCACTGTCGTCCGGAATAACAGATAGTCTGTAATGCGCTTTACAGACTATCAGTTATTCCGGACGGAATGTCGGTGTTTGTAAAGAATCTTACAGTGTGTCGGGTCGATACGACTTGTCGGCGATGACTAAATAATCGGTAAATGTGTTATCGATCCCATAAACATGCAGCAGTATCGATTATGCCTTCGGACTTAACTTATAATGCGCACAATATATGGGATATGTTCGACACGAGCACTGTCGTCCGGAATAACTGATAGTCTGTAAAGCGCATAAAGCGCATTAGTCGTATAAAAACAATCGTGTTTTTGTTATGGGCCGTTCAGACTATAAGTTTATTCCAATTTTTTCGCGGTTTTATTTTATTTATTTTGAATATTTAATTTGAGTATAAATCATCTGTTTCTACCTGTTCTAGGCCGGTACTATGTTTGGCTTTCGAATATGAAATAATCAAAATTACACATGAAAACAAATATTCTATTAAATCTTAGTGAAATCTCGACGACAAAGAAAGTTCGTATCAATGGAGTTAAATTGTCTGCTTTAAATTAAGCTATTTTAATAAAGTAACCTCAATGCGAAAAGGGAACATAGTACCGGCCCTTATAAGTACACCCGGTATACTTTTGTTGGTCTATGCAGATAATTTTTGTATTGTTATACCATGGTATCATATGCAAGACTACCCTCACCGACATACTATATGCTATTGTGTGTTTATTTATGTCATTATTATAAATTTTCATAACATTCGTGAGCGTCGTTCGTCAAGCAAGGTTGTGTTTTTTCAAGGCTGAGCTTCACGGAACTTGATCACTGCGGTTTTTCGAAATCAAGAAGATTGTGAAATTCTATCTATTTGGTTTCTCTTTTCTTTTTGATTTGGAAAAGAAAAATTGTTACCTATTATTGGCAAGGTGTATTTGCTGATTTTTGTTTATAGGCGGTAAAAATGCCGAATGGGACTGAGGCAAATGTCCCGCCAATTCCACCACCACCGGACATTGGGCGAAGATGCAGATCTAGAAGCCGGAATAAACTAGGAGGAAGAGAGGAAAGTCTGGACAAGCAAGGCACTAAGGTACCGAGATTAGAGGGTCGCCGTGATGTTAAAACATCTGGAGGTTCTCAGGTGAACCAATCGACCATGCTGACTAATTCTAGCCGTGTTTATGAATATGATGCAACAAGCGAAGGCCCCTTTTTAACGTTTTTAGAAACTTTTACGTCTGGCAACGAAAGAAAGCCGATTAACACCATGGCTGCGGCTAGATTCCTCAAAACGTTAAATATACCCAATATTCTGGAAATTGTTAAAGTTGGGTATGGAAGAGTGAAAGTTGTCTTCAAAGATGGTGCTTCGGCAAATAACTTCGTGAAGGATGCCCGTTTAAGTGAAGGTGGATATCAGGCCAGAATATTGGCTCACTTCGTGTCTATAGTAGGAGTTATTTATAATGTACCGGAAGAAATTTCCACAGAGGAGCTAAAAGAGGATTTAAAAACCAATGAGACAACGATTTTGGATATTATTCGAATGACTAGAAAAGAAAGAGGAGAGACCATAAATACAAGGAGAGTGAAGGTCATCTTCAAGGGGCGCAAATTGCCAGAGGTTATTGACTATAGTGGTGCAAAATTGAGGGTACACCATTTTATCCCCTTTGGTCAATGCTATCGGTGTTTCCGATTTAACCATTTTGCAGATCACTGCAAATCACCTGCTAATTGTCGTATTTGCTTCCAACGCCACGAAGTGGTTGACCCGAATAATTGCAGTAACCCGATCACATGCTCTAACTGTGGACTGGCGCACCCTTCCAATAGCCGCGACTGCCCTGCAAGGGAAAAGGCTTTTAGAATTAAAAAAATCATGGTCGTTGAGAATCTATCCATCCGAGAGGCAAGATCTAAATATTCTGCCATTTTTTCGAATAGGTTTGATATTTTGGATCAAAATCTTGATGTGGCTTTTCCCCCCATTCGGCACAAGCCGAACTTTAAGCCTTTCGCTAATAACAGCAATGTGAGCAACAATCTTGATGCAGCAAAAGATCTTCATAAACAATTTTCGTTTGCGCGAGTCGCCAAACTGAATATAAATAAGGAACGAGAGGAGGCTAACGCAAGAAGGACACAAAAAGAGCACCAGGCTGCTTTACAAGAAGGTGAGACGTATAAAGCTCCAAACGGTGTAGGTATTATTGCAGCGGAGAATTTGAAGACATCTGGTTTTGAGAGAGCTATAAATGAATTAGCTAAGAAATTAAATAATTACATTGTTGTGGGTGCAAATGGCTCCGGAGGAGACCATTTGAACTTCATTCAAGATCTTCATCAAGATATGAATCGCTTTTTTGCTACGCAAGACGTCGAGTTGATAAAAGCTGGGGGGGCCACTAGCCTCTCAGTGTAATTTTGTTTTTTTCATTGTATTATTATTGTTAAAGAAAAGATGAGAATTTTACAACTGAATATTCAGAGCCTGAGAAAGAGAGAGAACAAAGATGTCTTGGAATTATTTCTTGAGACTAACAAGATAGACATAGCACTACTGTCTGAAACATGGTTGACTGATAATTCGACTACAAGCATTTGTAATTTTAATTATGTTTATAAGAACAGGAGTGATGGATATGGAGGTGTAGGCATCTACATTAGAAGAGATATATCATTTTCAATTTTGGACAAATTTCCTGTTGGGGAAGTGGTTGGTATTCGTACTCATAATTTGAGGAAAAATGTCTGTGTTGTTTCGGCTTACATACCACCTAATACCTCAAACGGTGCTTTTAAGGCGATTATTTCCAGTTTCATTGACTCTGTTGAGAACATGTCCCTTCCGATGATTTTTGGCGGTGATTTGAATGCCAAATCGCATCTTTGGGGGTCTCCAGTTTCTGATACGAGAGGTGACATTCTTGCAGATTTGATGTATGGTTCTTCTTTTTGCTGTCTCAACACTGGTGACTACACTTTTTCTGTTCGTGATGGCCAATTCTCTTTTCTTGATGTTACGTTCTGCAGAAACTTTGTTCGAAATCCGAGTTGGTCTGTTCGGAAGGCAAAACTGACTAACAGTAATCATTTTCCCATTGTAATTGAAATCTGTGATATTGATCCGGCACCAAGGGGTTTCTACAAAGTGTGCCATCGCCGTGTATTAGACGGTGTTAGTCGTTTGAGTGTGGGCACCTCATATGAGGAATTCAGTTCCAAAATGGATTCTATAATTCAAAATTGTTCGGAATACATAGATTCTAGGAACAAATATAAACCCAAACCATGGTGGGACCCCGAGGCCTCAAGATTATTTCGAAGGCGCAATGCTCTTAGATTGAAATATCACCGATACAGAACTTATGAGAACTGTCAAGATTGGATTATGGCTGACAATGAATTGAAGAACTATATTGGAACTTTAAAGAAATCGAATTTTCAAGCCTTCCTCTCTGAAGTCTCTTCGGCTTGCTCTCCGAGGGAGGTTTGGGATAAAGTGAAGAACGTGCGGAAATTTGGTAAGGAAAAAAATATAAACAACATCTGGAATGAGGAACAGAAAGAGTGTTTTATCAATATGGTCACAGAATCTGCTCCCATTAACATCCCGCCGCCGCTCTCAACTGATTTTAAAAATAGAGACCCATTACCTCAATTCGGAGTATGTGATTTTGAATCGTTCATTAGATCAAGAAATCCCGGATCTGCAGCTGGTGCTGATAAGATAACTTATGAAATGATTATTAATTTAAAGGACTCAGACAGAATTGCGTTTTTCGAAATCCTGAAGAAGCTTTTCGAGGACGGTATTTTTCCTAATTCCTGGAGGAGAATTCTTTTAACGCCGGTCCCAAAGAGGAACAAAGATGCCACCATGATCGTAAACTTTAGACCGATATCGCTTCTGAGTGTACATGTCAAATTAATAGAAGGTGTGCTGAAAAATCTGATTAATGAACATATCAGATCATTTAACCTGCTCCCTGAACGCTCTTATGCCTTTAGACCTCATCATTCGACAGCCATGTGCATAAACGACCTTGTGAATTTTGTGGCCGACCTGAAGTCGAGGTCAATGCATGTAATGGGTATGTGTGTTGATGTGGAGAAAGCGTATGATTGCACAGATATAGAGGTTCTGAAGGATGTCATGGAAATTTTGGGCTTTAACAGTCACATTACTTGGTGGATCTATGAATTTTTTAGAGAAAGGATATTAATTTGCGGGACAAAGTCGAAAGAGACATTTGGTGGACTAGCTCAAGGGAGTGGGCTGAGTCCAATTCTTTTTAACTTATACACCATTTCACTTCATCATGT
Source organism: Haematobia irritans (assembly GCF_050003625.1). Lineage (NCBI taxonomy): Eukaryota > Metazoa > Arthropoda > Insecta > Diptera > Muscidae > Haematobia > Haematobia irritans. Next base: position 60,592,614 of record NC_134399.1, on the reverse strand, counting down.
CAATTCGAGTCAATGTCGTTTATTTCAATATGCAGATGACTTTGTTTTGATCTGTTATGACAAGGATTTTAACAGTACCAAGACATTGCTTCAGTCTAAAATTATTGACTTTAAGGCAAGATGTAATGAAAAGAGTCTTAATTTCAACATGGCCAAGACAAGTGTGGTTCACTTTAACAGAAGACAACGAGATTTGAACATATGCGTTGAAAACACACTCCTGAATCAAGTACAGGAAATGAAATACCTAGGTGTGGTGATCTCGACAAATGGTTCGTCGAACGAACATGTGGACTTTACGATCAGGGAGATTGAAAAGAAATGCCGCTTCATGAATATTATCAATGGGTGTCGTTTTGGAGTGCATCCGATTAAGGCATTACTTTTTTATAAAGCATTTGTGAGGTCGAAAGCTGAATATGGAGCCTCGGCTCTTTCAAATATGTCTCAAGTTGCTTCTGGCAGAATTAAAAGTTGCCTTAATAATGTCCTGAGAAAGGCCCTGGGTCTCATACGCACAACACCTGTTTCAGTCATATATCATATGGCTGGTGAATTGCCTCCTGACAAGAGATTTGAATTGGCAACGGCAAAGGAACTAATAAAAGTTTTTGCGTTGAACCTTCCGGCAAAGGAGATAATGGCTGTTCGGGATCGTCCATTGAATTCTAGTTACTACAGAATCTATCATCAATTCCAGCATATTTTTGAAGACGTCGCACAGATCTCTGAATCAATCATTAAGCCAAGTAATATAAAGTTTGATGAGGACTTTTTCAAAGGAGCTGTCAAAAATAAGGCTGAAGCTAGCGTTGAACTGGTTAGGAGTCTGAGGTTGGAGAAGGAGGCGGATCTACAAGATAGAAAGTTTGATTTAATCTTCACGGATGGCTCAGTGCATGCTGAATATACGGGGGCTGCTTTCTACCACCAGGCTTCTGGTTTGGTTCAGGCCTTCTGTGTCACCAAAAGACTGTCTTCTATGTCGGCGGAGCTTGTTGCGTTATATAAAGCTCTTGAATTTGCTACAAACAACGGGCTGACAAATATTGCATTTTTAACGGATAGTCTAGCTGGAGTTCAAGCGCTTAAAAACAACGGAGGACTTAATTTTTTGGCACATCAATTTCTGGCTCTTGCAAATGAACACTGTGGAAGCATCGAAATACATTTCATTCCCGGGCACATGGGAATACCTCACAATGAGAAAGTGGATGAAGCAGCGAAAAAGGCATTTGAAGAGGGATGGCGTTTAGATTTGAAATGGCCCTTAGGTGATGCTATTCGTACAATAGAGGAAAAATTGTGGTTGAAATGGTCAACGGAATATATACAAGAGGCGTCAGTACGAAATTCCTGTTACTTCAGAATCTTTCCGACGGTGCGGAAGAAGCCGTGGTTCGGTAATGTGGCAGTGAATACTCTTCAGTGTAAAGCAATTAATAGAATACTGAGTGACAATGCATTCTGCAATTCTACACTTTATAAGGTGCGAGTAGCTGATTCTCCAGAGTGTGAGTCATGCGGTGGGGTGGAGACCCCATCCCATGTGATTTTTGAATGCCCTAGATTTTTCTTGGAAAGAACGCACTTCACCGAATTGGATGGTATATTTGATATTGAACAATTTGTTGACAAATTTGGTATAGAAGGTTTGAGCATTTTAGCGGATTTCTTGGAGAAGACTGGTCCATGCATTTAGTTTCATCACAGCATTGCGATGTCTATTAGTGTTGGCTTTGTGATTCCGGGCCAAATAAGTCTTCCAATAAGGGTGTTTTTTTTCATCGGCATTGGGAGCAACTTAAAAGGAAAAAAAAAAAAAAAAAAAAAAAAAAAAAAAAATAAATTTTCATAATTTGTAAACAATCGATCAATAATTATAAATGTGGTATAACACTCTCATATATTCAATACTTCTTCTGGACTTCAATGGGATATGGGCTTCAAATCACTACACACTTAAAGCGGAGGACGGTTTCATAAAAAGGAAATTGGATTCTCCATTTCATCTAAGAGAACCTTATTCATTAACCACTTTCATAGAACAAATGCGTTACAATGATTATGCCGAAAATGCATTTAGAAAAATGCAGAGGAAACGAAGTAAATTGGACGACCACATTCTACTTACAGCTCAACTTCTGCAAAATATTCTTGAGCGTTCCAAATGCGCTCGAGTATATATTAATATGACAGGATTAAGCGACTATCTCCGAACAACTGGAGCATCGATGAAACGACTTAAGTTCCCGGAAAAATTAGAAAAGGATGCCGAAGATGGCGAACCACTTTGTGGGAATTATGCAGAGATTGACCACCATAAAGATTCTTATAACCATTTAAAAAGTTTTACCACAGAAGTAATTAACACATTAACTATAGAAAGGGAAGAAACTTACTAAAGATTGAATTAGGATTAAAAGATGCGGAGAGTGTAACTGAAATCATATACAGTGTAGCTATGAAAGGACTTTTAAATAATCCAACTTCGTGGAAATTCCATATGTTAGGATCTTATTACTGGAGATTAGTTGGGAACGCAAAAAACGCTTTGGAATGTGCACGCCTATCTGTATATTTGGCGCCTGAAGGACACAAGGATATTCCCCTCCTAAGTCTAGGTACAATATTGGTCAGGGCAGAATTATGGGACGATGCTGAAATTATATTGAGAGCTGCTGTGAAAGAAGGACCCAACCATGTTGAAAATTATATTGCGCTAGGAACACTTTTAACATTGAAACACGAATTTGCCGAAGCAAGGGCATATTTTCTTATTGCAGAAAAACTTGACGCTCAAATGTACAGCAATTCGCAGAGAATAAGACAATTTATGGGATGTTTCGAACCATTGGATATTAACATAAGCAGGTTATTCCAGCATATAAAATATATGCTAAAAGAAATTAAAGAGGTGCATAAGCTGAGGCAGGCAATAACCCAATATCAGAATAAAATAATCCAAAATCAGGTAATTTCTTATATTACATTGTTATCAGTATCCGCTATAACTCCCAATGTTCTTAAACTACAAGGTCCCATTGGCTTCGCGCTATACGGAAAACGATCATAAGTCAAAGGCAGATCTTTTGAAACGTTATCAATATTGCAGTACAAGGAAATCGAGTGAAGGTCAAGAGCATGTTCTTTTCTGTGATTTCTATTCCGACCTACAAATGCAATTGGAGAGCAAACAATTTGATGCTGAGCTTCTAGACTGGCAAGTTAATCGCTATATAGCCACATTGTTCGAAAAACTTCCTTTCGAATACAAGAAGCACTTAGAAACTCTGTATAACAATGCCATTCCACTGCCATTAACAAATGTTAGCAACATATAAGGTTTTCTATTACTTTGGGAAATAGTGTTGTAATATGTTAAGATTAACTATTTTGTATGATATTGTTTAGTTATCAATCATGTCGTGATAGCCTTTTTAAGCAAATATTATTTGTGTTTTTCGTATATATATTGATTGATTACATACATTTATGAATGATTCCATTAGCTTTTAATAGCCTAGTATCAATTATATTAAAATTACTCTATAAGAATATTTTACGAAAATATGCATCTGTATTTCAATTTTTTATAGATAACATGTCAAAACTAATGCCATCATTTACTTCATCTATAGAAAAGTTAAATGTAAAAGCAGTGCCACCCGCTGTAAGATTGAGTTTTACAGGATTTAAACTATCTTGCTTTTTTTCGGATGGTGTCTGTGTATTACCATTACATTCGTTTTCGCTTGATGATGTGTCAAAGTTAAACTTAAAATCTTTTCCTGAACTCAGTATTGCTGACTTTTTGACAAAACTAGATTTTTTCCCATCGTCTGCTGAGGAGGTCTTAAATTTTATTTGTTTAGGAGCTGAAAATCATTTAAACAATTAAGAGAATCTTAGAAGTGGAATTGTTTAACTATTTACCCAGTGACATTTTCTTTTCCTCTTCTTTCATTTTTGCACGATAATCTCCCATTGATGATTTCATTACTTGACGTTTCTTAATAATGGGATTATGGCCCTTCAGTACTTTCAAATTTCTAAGGGTATCATCGGCGACTTTTTGACTCAACTTTCCAGAGTTTAAGGCAGTTTCCATTTGCTGAACACACCAACACAATTCTAATTCAAACTGTCTATCCATTTCCTCATTGCCACTACTGCTTGTATTGGACACAATTGGCATAGGTGGCTTAAATGTCTTTGGTTTTCTTAGTTTGCTCATTGTTTAGTTCAAGAAATATCTGTCTCAGCAATTAGTTTTTCCTGGACCCAATCACGTTCTAACAAAAACAAAACACAGTTTCTCGGGTATGGAAAATTCATTTCGTTGACATTTCTTAGTACCTTTTGGAAACCCAGAATGTACTTTGTAGGGTCCCATAAAGTACCTTTCTGATAGGTAGAAAATTTAAACAATAATAGGTCTGCTCGTGTCATCTTTTCCAGTAAAACCTTGCGAAAGAGTAATGCGCCGATTACACAGTACTTTGAACGACATTTGGGGGATTCTAAATTAAAGAATCAATAGAACTCAATAATAAAATAGTCATTTTAAATGCTATACATTAAAATTCAATATTAATTCCAATTTGTTTATTTGGTGGGACAAGCCCGCACTTCAAAATAATGTAGAGACGTCGAAAGTCAATTCACAATGCAGTTGTTTGCTGCACACCGTAAATAACACTTTGAGTCTTAAGTTCGAGTTTATGCCGCTAAAATCGAAAATAAATCTGTAAAAGCAGAATACAATTATAACTTTATATCGAGGAAAACTTACCCCTCAACACGTGTTTTTTGTGTTAAGGTGGGTATTAAGTTCGAGTTTAGGGTAGGTATTAAGTTCGAGTGTAGCCGCTAAAATCTCAATTTTTTACAATTACTTTTCTTATACTACGTTCGCACTAGACACGAAACCCTCTTAAACGAGGGTTTTGGCCGAAATCCTCCTAGATCTCAGTAGATTTGCAATAGGCAAATATCAGCTGGCTCGTAGAGGATTTCAACAAAATCTCTTTCAAAATCCCCTTTACTGCCTTGTACAACTGTTTTAGTACCAAAAATGCACTTTTTACAACCCTGCCCCAATTTTCCTTGTAGATGAATGTGTGTATGCGTGTACACATGCGGGTTTGTGTTTGTATTGATATACTTATGCTATGTTCCCACAGACTCGTTTCCTCATTCGTTTTTCCAAAACATTTCACCGTTGTGATGTTTTAGTTTTACAGTTACCATGGAAATTACAAATTCACATTTACTCGAAATTCCATATATGCAACCTATGTCCAAATAAAAACTTTTTTCGCACCAACAAACAGAGTACCGGCCTTTATGGCGAAAACGACTCGTTTTGAAGTGCTTATAAAGGGATAACATTTCAAACCCCCAAAACATGCTTGGTGAGAACACCGTATTACAAACAGCTGTTAAATCCTCAAATCTACAAAAAAAAGAAATCTCGTTATTTTACCAATCCGAGCGCTTGATATTTGTAAAGATTTTGGTTGTAAATAGCGAGATTTCGTGTCTAGTGCGAACGTAGTATTAATTAATCCACTTTAAGGAATACAATCTTTGTGAACATTTGCTTTGGGCTATTCCCCATCAAGTTATAATAAAATTATCAACAAATATATATAATTTTATGTCCTTTCCCAACAAACACAAGGATGAGCATTTTTCATAGGTAACGCCATATCAATTTGATAGTGAATCTCATTTCCAACATTAGTTCAAATGGCCTTGCAAGTTGTTTGTTTTCAGCAAATTTTCGATTAAAGGTAAGTACTATGTTCACTTTTCGCGTTGAAATTTTCGTAGTTACTTTATAAGAACAGTTCAATATAAAGCAGATAAATTAACTCAATTGATCCGATGTTTCTTGTTTCTCTAGATTTCGACAAGACTTTACAGGAATAAGTTTGTTTTCTTTTATAATTTCTATTATTTAAGGAAAAGTAATCGCGAAAATAAAGTGGTTTTCAACTCGAAAACCGAACGTAGTACCCACCTTAAAGTGAAATTTAGTTTGAAAAGTTGTTGGTAATATGTTGAAAATTGTAATAAGCTGTTTCATTGATAATACCTTTTCAAATATGCCTTGAATTTAATTTGCTTTACTGTCCTATTCAAGTAACCCGACAAGAAAGAAAACGAAAAGGAGACAGACAAAAATTCATTTTTACAAAAATTTTTTAATTTGCATTGCTAAGCCTTTATATACTTTTCTGGTCAAATCTTCTATTATATCTGTATAAGGTAAACTTTATAAGTGAACGAATCAGACAAAATGTTGTAATAAGTCTACACCAGAAAAATACCAAATATCTGAATTAGGCCGACGAGAACTAAGAGCAAATTAATTTCAAAGGTCCCACGCAAAGTATATTTCAGCAAAAGAGCTAATTATAAAATTGGTACTGTTGAGTTAATCAACCAAATAATATTCGAATGCAAGAATAAAAAAACCTAAATTAGCAAAAGTCAGGAAGAAGTAAAAACTCTTTTTCCAAACGTGAAATCCAAATACAGTGATAAACACTGACACACACTCCCATTGAAATATAAGCAACAAAAACACTTACCCAACTCATACAGCCTCACAGGCATTCACTGATTTTTTTATATATAACCATGTCCAGACCAAAACCTAACCTACGTATGACCATACAAAAAGAACCGGAGCCAGAATTGTAAGCAAATAAGTGTTATTGAAACGAAATGTTAAAATAATAATGTCAATAATTTTAGAGTACCTCCACGTAATTTGGATTCAAGCACAACTATACAGATTGGAGACCGAACCTTCGCCATTGATGCAGACAGTTTGGAAAAAATATGTGATTTGGGTCGTGGCGCTTATGGAATTGTGGAGAAAATGCGGCACGAACAAACAGGAACCGTGATGGCCGTTAAACGGATTACTGCCACAGTCAATCGAAAAGAACAAAAGCGCCTTTTGATGGATTTGGACATTTCAATGCGTTCTAGCGACTGTCCATACACAGTTCACTTTTATGGCGCTCTATTTCGTGAAGGTGATGTTTGGATATGCATGGAGGTGATGGACACGAGTTTGGATAAGTTTTATCCCAAAGTATTCAAAAATAATCTGATTATGGAAGAAAGCGTTTTGGGAAAGGTAAGAGTATGAATATGACGACTATATAGAACTAACAAAAGTATTTAATATGTATAATATCTGTAATACTTGATATGGCAAACTCAAAAGCCTCCATGTTGCAGTAGTTAGCATGCCTGCATAGCGTACACAATTATATGGATACCAATTTCATCGAACACAAAACAATTTTGCATTCAATGCAATATAGAAAGTTGAAAAAGCAATAACAGAAAATTGCAAAATATTCAAGATAAAACAAATAAAAAACATATAGATCTCAAGCTCGAAAAAAACATAGAATTTTCATTTTAAAACTTCTTTAAAGTGGTAATGTCCTAACTCATCTATAAAAAGGAGTTCCCCTGTCATAGAGCTAAACTAAATTAAAAAAAATAAATCTAGTATACTAAACACGTGATGCATAAAGAAAATTTATTAATTTAATAGGAACATGGATGATACCAAATTAATATATTGTTAATGGGGGAAAATGTATATACGAAGAGTTCTACTTGGTTGATCATTATTCGATTATTAGTGGCTATTACATTAATAAAAAATGAAAATTTATTATCTTCATAATTAGCTTCTAGGTTTTGCTATGGCAAGAATTTATATAAGACAACAACTTTGATTTGGCACTCTATTAGAATATTTGCTATGCTTGAGTATTAGGGTCTTAAAATTTAAAGTAAAAAGGTGCCTGTTCACGAATTACTTTCGTGAGTTGTCACGCTTAAAAGCTGTTCTTGAATACACTTTGCAACGTTACAGGCATGGAAAATGTACATGAACATTTTTTTCTGTGTGGGCCAAGTGTACAGCTATCGTATGCAAAGTTACAACAAATAACAGATTTGAAATTTTAATGTGTTTTTTATATATTTTGCACATAATATTGACTAAAATCATTTGAAGATGCCACGAAATGGTATTTTTAAAACTGTACAAAATTTGATTTGAACAAAAAATTCATCTGCCTGGTGTATATTTTTAGGGTTTTTTTCCTTTTTTCCACATTCTGCTGTAAAATCAGATGTTTACATTTTCGATCAGAAATTCCAAAAAGCAATCAGTGATAAAAGAGAAGTTCACCACTGTAGTATCATAATGGACTGAATCATATCAGTATCATAATGAGCATGCTAACCATTGAACCACGGTGGATCCATGATATACATGAAATATCATTTAAATATTGCTACAGTTTTGGAATATGTGGATTATGGCATTCATTCTAAGTTACAAATTTCAACTTCAATTGCAAAGAAAAAGTTCCAAAATATAAAACTCTGCTCGTTAATATAACTACAGACCATTTGTGAGATTTATTTTATTTCTATTTAACAGATTGCTATGTCAGTAGTAAATGCTCTTCACTATTTGCATGCTCAACTGAAAGTTATACACCGTGATGTGAAACCATCCAATATTCTCATCAATCGCAATGGTGAAGTAAAAATGTGCGACTTTGGTATATCAGGTAATGTTATGCACTACGTTTTTCTTTGCGATGAGTGCTAATCTATTTTCATTGAATTCTTTTAAGGTTATCTCGTCGATTCTGTTGCCAAAACCATAGATGCAGGTTGTAAACCATATATGGCACCCGAACGCATTGATCCCACTGGCAACCCTGCACAGTATGATATCCGTTCGGATGTTTGGTCCTTTGGCATAAGCATGATTGAAATGGCAACTGGTAAATTTCCCTACAATACCTGGAAAACTCCATTTGAGCAACTGAGACAAGTTGTCAAAGATGATCCACCGCGATTAGAACCCGGTAAATTTTCCCCTGAATTCGAAGATTTCATAACAAAATGTCTGCAAAAGAGTTACACAGCTCGTCCGAACTACGAACAATTATTACAACATCCGTTTATATCGGAGCATATAAAGCGCAATACAGATATATCGAAGTTTGTTGCAGAAATTTTAGATATAACTGAGTGATTGTTAGGGCCTGTAGAGAGGAAAGATAACAACCATCTACAGAAAAGCAAAGAATTAGTGTTTAAGCTGTTTGCCATTTTCATTTCAAAGAAACAAAATATTAATATGTAGTATATACAAAAAACATCATCTACGAAGGCTTCCACGCAATATTTTCAATTTGTGTGAATTTAGTGTATTTTTATAAGATGAAAAATATTCAGAGGAAAAGTTTTCGCATGCAGGTCAAGATGACAGAGCAAGATAATTGCTTATATTTTTCACTTGAAATATACATAGGGATGATTTTGTATGAAAGAAATGTTTACACATTTCAATTTAAGTAATAGCGATATGAGTATAAAAAAACTGAAGCTTGGTGTGTTTAGTACATGTTATATTGAAGATATTCTTTTTTGTTTGTTTGTTGTTCATCCTTTTCAAAATTCAATGATAGTCTGCCTTACACATTAAAATGTATAACAAGAAAAAAGTTGAAGTGTATTCTAATTGTATTACTGCAACAATTTATTATATTTGATACATTGTATTTTTATACATTTTTTAATTTGCAATTAAATTAAGTTTACGAAGAAAAACATAATCGCATACTACGAGTATCAACTCGCAATATACCTAGTAACAAAAACAAATACATACAGCAGCAGTTACAAGTCAATTATGTTAAATTATTAATGTAGAAAAAGAACAAAAGTGAATAAATATAAGAACGATTGTAAAAGAGCAAAGAAAATAATTGTAACGATATAATGAACTGTTTGAGTGCTTTAACGTTCTGAACACAAAAATAAATTAAATTTAAAGAAAACAACTTTGGTGCATCAATCTATTTTTATTAAGAAAATGTGACAACAAATTTCGCAACGAATGTTTGAAGCAATAGTTATGGGCATTTTTTTGTTAAGTTATATTGTAATATATGTTATATTTTTATAATTCTTTATCTAGCGAAAAGAAATTCGTAAAATTTTTAGAAGTATATTGTTACCCAACGGATTTTAAAGATTCAATTTGTTATATTCCAGCTCTATTATTTTTAAAAGCCTTTAAATGCGCAACGCTAACCATTTGTTAGCTGTTATGCCTTATCTTGAGAGCAAATACTCCTAGAAGAACGTTTTTTTCACATTTTAAAAAACTAAAGCAGAGGGCATTGGATATCAAATTGGATATCGGAAAAATTGTCGACACCATTAACAGTTTGGATCCCGGATTCGAACGAAATTTCTTGCAATTTCTCTAGAATTGTCACAGCAAAAAACGAAACATAACAAAATTAAATGCGACACAAAATAAAATATAGAATTATTATTAGTTTATAATAAAATATAGAAAAAAACATATTTTTGAGATTTTCAAAGTAAAAAGTGAATAATATTGCGTTATATCTTATGGAGCCATGTCTACACACAAAAAATATTTTTTGATTTCAATCACGAAAATCGAGGATTCAATCATTTTTTTAATTGAAATGTCTTCAATCACGAAAATGATAGTATCAATCACCCATTTTGATTGAAAACCAACACGATTTTCAATTAAAATTTTAATTGACTTTTGTCACGGAATCAATTAATTGTGTGATTGAATCAATTAAAAACGTGATTGATTTTTAACATAAAATTCAATCACAGTTTTAATTGAATCAATTAAAATTTTAATTAATTTCGCGACAAAAATCAATCAACTATTTGATTCATTCAATTAAATAATTAATTGAAATTGGCTATAAATTTCGATCAAAAAATTTATATATTGCGACCCCAAAATCGTATTTAGTTTTTTTTTTATTCCTTTGAAATAAAAGAAAATATGTGTTTCTTATAAAACGTATTTACTATTTTATTATTTTTTAAATTATGCAATAGACAAATAAAGTTGGTTCTTGTCATTTGTGTTTTGTTCTAACAGAACTTACAAATACAATTAATATCCACAACAACTATAGGGTGAAAAAAAAAAATAAATTATATAAATCATTATCTTCCTTATAATAATAACCATGTTAGCATGTTCCTTCTAATATGTAGATGCGCCTAGATTTCCAATAAATCAGCAGCCTGTAAGCTAAATTAGTTTTTCTGAAAGTAAACAGAATAATTCGAATTTAATTTTGTTCAATTAAAAGTTAATTTTGTTAAACATTACCTGCATAGAATATCAAGTTCAATTCTTAGTTCCAGGTTGCAGATTTATAATCTTCTTTTGCAGTTGTAGTCTTTTAGCATAAAAAGGTGTATTAAGGAGCACGGTAATTTAATTTTAGTAACAATTCCTTTCCAAAATTTCCACACATTAAAATCGTCTATTAAAATTTGAACCAATCAAAGACAAAAATAATGGGAAAGCAATGTAATATTTGGTATTATATTGATGATACTTTGCAAATTCTGGAAATAGAAAAAAAATATAAATGGAAAATACATATTTTTATTATTTTCGGATATTTTTCATATTTTTAAATCCAAAAGAAAGAACTTTTTTACCATTACATAATTCAGCTCATTAGTTTATATATCAGATATACTGCTCTCTATTTGGGTTCAAACTGAAAAAGGAAGGTAAAACAAAAATGCAATTTAATGCCAACGCCACTTCGCAACTTCAAGGTGAATCTTCCAACAAACCCATACCGCTCTTGGTTTTAAGAAAACTAGGAGTGAAAAAAATTTATAATTTTTAAAGATCAATACGGTACCCACTTTTTATTGCAAACATATTCTTATATATTTGATAAAATGATGGAGTTGATGGGATTGATTGGTCAATTTCACGAAATAAAATTGGTCACTAAAAGAAATGAATAAAAAATATATTATTTTAGTCCATTTAATGTAAACAGGCTTCAATGGACAACGGTATTCACGTAGATTGTTTTCCATTTTTACAATACCACAAAACACAAACACAGATAATTTCAAATGTGTTCTCTCATATATTTTTTTCAAACCTTTACCACGTGGCCGTTTGTTGTTGCACACTTTATTTATTTCAACCCTTTGCTATGATTTGTTGTTGCGTTCAAAATATTTATGCACACATTTTGAATGCAGCAGACAGAATGTCGCCAATCATGTTTTTCAATTTACGCGAAAAACAAAAACCCAACCGTTCGTTACGAGTTACTTCCACAGACTGATCTCTCCATCATACATTGTTGAATAAATACCCATTCTCTTGTTCTCTTTTCGCTCTTTCCATTGCTCAAAATTATTCAGTTTCAATCACAAAGGTGATTGGACCAATCACATGTGTAATTGGAAACGGAAAAAATTTCAATCACGTTTGTAATTGAAAATTATTTCCGAATTGATTAACAAATTGATTGAATCAATTAATATTTTAATTGGAAACGTAACAAATATCAATCATTTTTTTAATTGGTTTTTATTCGGATTTGATTAAATAATTAATTGAATCAATTAACATATTAATTGAATCCTTTTCCAAATTCAATTAAGTGTTTAATTGAAAAAATGTTGGTGATAATTTTTTGTGTGTATTCTTATATTCTCTCATTTTCCGACTTAGAGAGGATGAGATGAGTATACAATTAATACGGCGACAAATAAAGGATAAAAGAAACAAATTAAGTAAGTGTATGGTTTTTAAATGGTGTTCCTTGTTTGAAAAAGCCGCTTTTTGCAGGTTCAAAAGAATATTTTGTCTGGTGACATATAAACGTCATTTCCGTCGATCTATATTACAATTGTGGCATTTTTGAATGGAAACTTTCAACCATTCTTACATAGTCCAGAAGTCTTAAGATTTATATTCGTACTAAATATACTAGTTATATTTAAATTTACAACAACAATTTGATATGCGAAAACGATGTAAACAAAAAGTAAAAAATGTTTTACGATTGCAATTTACCAATAGAAAAAAATGTCGATAAATTAAGCTCCATATCGACTTCCGCGATAAAAAATGTCGATATCGAATGTCGTTACTATCCCGCAGGTTTTAGGGAATTCGAGTTTGCATATAGCAGCAGCTAATTCAGCAAGCGAGGCGAAGGGCTCACTTCTTTCCATAAACGCAACACACAAGTTTTTAGAATTTCGAGGAATTTATAGGTAGAAATTAGCGCAGAGTTGAGTTACATGATCCATAAATGAAAAAATGAGATTTAAAAGCTCAGGAAGACAAAAATTATTTACATTTTTTTGCAGCTATGTCGGGATATGGATCTGCATGGGTTGCTTACAAATATAAGATAAACCATAAGACACTTTCCACACTATAAAGTCAAATTTAAAAATCGACTTGTATTGAGACTACATCCGATTAATGAGAAAAACATAGAATCGGGCAGCTATATCGAAATACTTCATAACGGCTTATATGATACCACATTACCACAAAGTGAACGCAACCCTTCATAATTCTAACCATTGACCTAATTTACATTTCACCTATTTGCTAACTTTTTGCATCGAAACAAAAAGGATGGGCGGATATCTGATACGACATTTACGCTTCAGTGTCATAAAATCTGCTCAAGGGAACATAATATCGCTGATAGAAACATAGGTTCCGTTGGCATTACCCACAGGCCTTGCACTGTGCATATGCTATAGCAATAAACAGGAATAACGTTATCCACAGGCGGTTATTCAAATAGACATTGATATTGGCTTTTCTATTAGTGTAGGAGAAAGTAGATGTCATGGCATACGGAACCCTTATTTGAGATATCTACAACCGATCATTTATATGGTATATATTGGTAATATTTCCCCGCCGATAGTGGGACAATATCCTAATCTGTAGAATGAACTTTTTCCGTTCCTGGTATAATCGATATTGCCGACTGTCAAATATTGATTTAACTTTTTACTCAAAACGATGTTTTTGTTTTATTTCCACACATAGAAAATCTAAATAATTAAACCAGATGACGATATTACTAAAGACCATGTGCTACACACAGTTTGTAAATCAAGATACTACATCTATATATCATGTTTCCATTTATTTCTTTTGTTTCTTCTTTTCAGCTTCTTCCTCTTTCTCCTTCTCGATGACAGCCACATATTGCTCAATGGTTTGAGCATCGAGCATTTTCAAAGGTTTATTCTTTTCCATCACAGCAATTTCCAGATTCTTCTGTCCGGATTGTGCCACTTCCAGTAGAGCTTTGATTGCTAGTTTTACGGCACCATTTTCCGTGGCAACTTCTTCATCTTTGTATTGTTTTTCTAAAAACTCTCGTACGGTTTTGGCTGAACGGCCTGTAGCGTTCGCCTTCCATTCATAGTAGATACCCGATGGTTCAGTTTGATATAGATGCGGTGTACCATCATAATCGAAACCGCCAATGAGACATGATATACCAAATGGACGACGGCCATTACTCTGTGTGTACTTCTGTTTTAATTGGGCAATATATCTGTAATAAAATAATTAAAATGGGAAATTTTGTAAAACTATGACAACAAATACCTCGTTATATACTCCAATGTCACTGGATCTTCAACATTCAGTTTGTGACTTTGACATTCGACTTGGGCACGGTTAATTAAAATACGAGCGTCTGCTGTCAGACCAGCGAAAGCCATTACTACATGGTGGTCCAATAGGCAGATTTTTCGCACTGTGCGCTCTTCCTGAAGTTTTGCCACAGATTTCTTTTCTACACCCAAAACAACACAGTTTGCACCACGAACACCGACCTACAAAGACAAAAAGAGTGGATGAACGACTCCATAAATAGTTACTTAAAACGAGGTTAAGTCTGTTTCATACCGCAGTGGATCCTTTCCGCACGGCCTCCTGGGCATATTCAACCTGAAGCAAGTGACCATCTGGAGAAAATATAGTTACAGCACGATCGTAACGCGACATAATTTTTTACCAAATAGGTGAAGTACTTTGGAAATTGAATGAAATAATCGCGCTAAAGGAAACACCGACGATTATTTGCAAAAATCAAAAACTGTTTGTCAGCTTCAGTGATGATATCTATCGTAGCATAAGTATATACTACTTTTCCCACAATTGTTGAATTGGGAACGATTCCTATTCTGAGTAGTTTGGTAATTCCTTAAGGCAAACAGTGTTGCCAGTTTGAACTTATATTCTCTAAATTCAAATATACGCACCCAATAAACACAGGATGAGCGTTTTTCAAATGCAACAACTTTTCCGTTTGAAGGCCGGTATGCACCTCTAGCGAAATTTTCGGTAGCAAAAATTTATTTAAGTCTACAACAAAAAAACAGGGCTTTGTACACAAATTTTAAACCAGCTAATCGCTTTTAAAAATTGTTAATATATGTCAGATTGTTCCAAAAACATTAGCAGACTGCTTAAGTTAACGTTTTCCAGGTCCGCTTGTAATCTGAAGCTATATGCCCCTAAAATTTGCTTACGCCTTACACATAATGCAGGACACTCACACAAGAGGTGTTTTATTGATTCCTTTTCCTCCGCATCATGACAGCTCATACAATAGTCATTATACTTCGCACCCAGGATACACCTATTTAAAGGTAGTGTTAAAAAAACAAAAACAACTTTCTTCATGCAACCCTGTGCGCTTTGAAGTACACCATCTGTCATATTCATATGTATGTATTGGTGTTTCAAATAAATAAATAAGGCCTAATTTTTGTAAACAACCAGTAAAATGAAGTTAACAATTTGTCCATAAAGTTTGAACTGTGATTTGGTTATGAAGTTACAGCATTTGGGGTGATTAGCGATGACTATAGCAAAATGGTTTTCTACAATGTGATCGTTATGTGGAAATACATGCAGCACATGGACAACATTCCCAGATTCCGACGAGATATGAAATATAATAAACCATTATGTGATTTATTCATAGTGGGAACCTCAAAGGTTTGTGTTTACCATAATTATTAAAAGGGCAATAATTTAATGTCTATTGTTTTTGTTTGTAGAAAATCTATCATTTGAATTTGGAGCGTGGCCAATTTCTACAACCATATGAGTCTGAAGCTGCAACCCTTAATGCCTGTGAAATTAGTAGTGAACATGGTTTACTAATGGCTGTAAAGAGAGTACAGTTGTATCATGGGATCCAAGATCAAAAACAAAATGGTCCACTTTAGATGTGGCCATAAAATTAGCTGGTGCCAAGGAATTTCCATCAGTTTCAGCCTTGAAATTCAAGGATGGTCTTCATTTGGATGTAGGAACAAATTCAGGACATGATTTACTCTATGATATACGGTCAAAGGAACCGCTATTGATTAAAGATCATTTGAATAGAAAGCCCTTTACGCGTTTGGCCTTTAATAGTAATCATAATGCTGTTTACTCCTTAGATGAAGCAATGCTAAAATTGTTCATCTGATGGAACTATGAAAAAGGGGCCACAAAATCCATCATCTGTCTTACGACAAAGGCAGCACTTACGCATGTTTTCTTTTTTACTTCTTCAAATTCTTCGTAACTAATTTTTAATTGCAAATAATTTATTTAAAAAAGGCACCACCAACAAGATTCAAGATTCAAGATTACTTGATGTTGCTTTTATATATATGTATGTGTGTGTGTATAGTTATAGCACATCTGACAGAAAGTGTCTTTCAAAATAAAAAAAATTAAATCAGCTGGCTTTATAATTCTACCTTAAAATAAGTGTATCCTGCTTCGCACCAATAGTTTTTGCAAAATCGCCTATCAGGCAGCGACCCGTTATAGCAGATATCAGGAGTGATATCTGGCGTCTCGAGAACACTAGCATATCTAGTGTGCGGTTTAAGTTTAAATGGGACCATATTTGCTTGGTGTCGTTACAACCCTTACAATTCTCCCATCGAACATTTGCCATCATGACAGCCTTCTCACGCAGTAAGAGCTTGCAGGTAGCCAGAGGCACACCAACAGATTCTAGTTCCCCTGGAATATGTAAGGTAGTTCGTAGCCTTGCTAGCTCATCTGCTTTGCAGTTCCCCGGTATGTTCCTGTGGCCAGGCACCCATATTAGGTGAATATTGTGCTGCTCAGCCATCTCATTGAGAGATTTGCGGCAGTCGGTGGCCGTTTTCGAGTTGAGGAACACAGAGCCCAAGGATTTTATTGCAGGTTGACTGTCTGAGTATATATTAATGTCAATATTGCTTGGAGCATTACTTCTCAGCCAATTCACCACTTCTCTTATTGCTAATATTTCAGCCTGAAAAACACTACAGTGATCAGGTAATCTTTTCGCTATTCCAAGTTCCAGATCTTTAGAATATACTCCGAAACCCACTTGGCCATCCAATTTGGAGCCATCAGTGTAGAAATCTATATATCTTTTATTCCCCGGGGTCCGTGTACACCACGCCTCACTGTTGGGAATTAGAGTCTCAAACTTTTTGTCGGAAAGTGGACTCGCCAAAGTGTAATCCAATACGTTAGGCACATCTGGCATTATTTTGAGCACCGAACTGTGTGATATATGTTCCAAACATTCCTCAAATAAATTGTTTATTATTTACAGACCTTTTAAAACTTTTACGCACGAAATGATTTTAATAAATTAAATGTTTGCTGCCAAAATATGCTTTTGACAACCCTGTTATTTTCATTAGAGGTGCGTGCCAGCTTACGAAATTGAACGCTACCGAAAATTTCGTTAGCATAAATAGCAATGCATTTCTTATGGGAATGAAATTTTTCGCTAGAGGTGCATACCGGCCTTTAGCATAAATAGCAATGCATTTGTTATGGGAATGAAATTTTTCGCTAAAGGTGGGTATTAAGTTCGAGTTTAGCCGCTAAAAACGTCATTTTTTCACGATTACTTTTCTTTAATAATCCATTTTAAGGAATACAAACTTTGTGAAAATTTGCTCTGGGCTATTCCCCATCAAGTTCTAATAAAATTTGCAACAAATACGTATAATTTCATGTATTTTTCTTACTGATTTAGGGTAGGTACTATGTTCGGTTTTCGAGTTGAAAACCACTTTATTTTCGCGATTACTTTTCCTTAAATAACCAAAATTATAAATGAAAACAAACTTATTCCTGTAAAGTCTTGCCGAAATCTAGAGGAACAAGAAACTACGCATCAATTGAGTTAATTTGTCTGCTTTATATTGAACTGTTTCAATAAAGTAACCACGAAAATTTCAACGCGAAAAGCGAACATAGTACTTACCTTTAGTTTTCACTTTAGCGATTTTAGCGGCTAAACTCGAACTTAATACTCACCTTAAAGGTGCATACCGGCCTTAAAAATAAAAAAATATGGAATTTTTTTGATAACTGAAATTACTCAAAATATAAAATATAATAAATATAATAACCCTGTCAGCATTTCCAAGTTCCATTTCATCTTCATCGCTACCACAGACTCGTAAGTAACACTGCAACAATCTCCAACTGTGATGGGGAAGCGTATGAAAAAGTATGAAATGTACATGAAAGTATTTTGCCATCACTATTGTTACAAGAGCCTATTTATATTATGTGAAACACCAAGCGCAACTAGCTTCTTATAATTTATCTTGATAAAATCGATAATGATGTGCTGAAAACATAGTTATTTCGCTTAAAATTGTAAAAGGCATATTGGTGAGCAATTTTTGACTTTCCGAATGGAATAAAGTGATTGTTTTTTAGATATTTTACAGATACGCTGCCTCCATCGAGAATAAAAATACTGGCTGATAGACGCTGCAACATGTAACTTGCCACTTGTAAATCAACATCATTCTATGTTGTGATTGTGGTATAAATGTTATATTTATAGAAATTTATAAATGTTTAATCAAATTAATAAACATCTAGACAATCGTGTTTTATGCGCTTTACAGACTATCAGTTATTCCGGACGGAATGTCGGTGTTTGTAAAGAATCTTATAGTGTGTCGGATCGATACGACTTGTCGGCGATGACTAAATAATCGGTAAATGTGTTATCGATCCCATAAACATGCAGCAGTATCGATTATGCCGTCGGACTTAACTTATAATTTGCACAATACATATCCCATATGTTCGACACGAGCACTGTCGTCCGGAATAACTGATAGTCTGTAAAGCGCATTACTTGACCACAATGATTCTTTTACAACTATCTTAAAACCCTGCCAACATTTTTTGAATTTGGGGACGCTTCTGAGAATCCCCAGTACGTTGAAAACAATCATATACGATATCAAAAACTCGTCGGAAAAGCGCCGTCACTATTGAGAAGTTGTACCACGCCAAGTTACTACAAAAAGGTTTCGCATGAGTGCAATTATTAGGTGCCTTTATAGATCAATTTAGAACGACGCCAATAAGAGACCCTCCAAACAATCAGAAAAAGCACATTTTAAGATAGTGCTAAAAGAATCATTGTGGTCGAGTAAAACACGTTTGTTTAGATATTTAATAATTTGATTAATTATTTACAAATTCTTAAAAATATAACATTTATACCACTATCACATCACATTTAACATAATTTTTTGCATTAATGATGAGGTAGAGTTACAAGTAGCGAGTTACATGTTGCGGCGTCTATCAGCCAGTGTTTTTATTTGATGGAGGCAGCGTGTCTGTAAAATATTTGAAAAACAATCACTTTATTCCATTTGGAAAATCAAAAATTGTTCACCAATATACCTTTCACAATTTTAAGCGTAAAACTATGTTTTCAGAACTTTATTTTCGTTTTTATTTAAATAAAATATAACATGCTGGTTGCGCTTGGCGTTTCACAAAAAATAAAATGGCTTTTGTAAAAGTAGTGATGGCAAAATACATGTATGAAGTACATTTTGTACTTTATGATATGCTGCCCCCCATCACAGTAGGATGGTTGTAGTGACATTTACGAGTCTGTGGTAGCGATGAAGATGAAATGGAACTTTGAAATGCTGGCAGGGAATATACTTTTTCCGATTGTTTGATGGGGCTCTTATTGGCGTCGTTCTAAATTTACTAAAAAAGGCTCCTAATAATTGCACTCATGCGATACTTGTTTGCGTAGACGTATACGACTGTTTTCGACGTGGTGGGGATTCTCAGTAGTGCCCTCAAATTCAAAACATGTTTGCAGGGTTGATACGCACTTTGTCATCGAAATTTCGTCAAGATTTAACAGGAATATGTTTGTTTTCATGTATAATTTTGTTATTTTCAGAAAAAGTAATCGCGAAAATATAGTGATTTTCAACTCGAAAACCGAACAGAGTTCAGGCCTTTACTTTTAAATGTGGTATCACAATGGACTGAACAGTCTAAGTGAGCCTGAAATTTAATCGAGCTGCTACTTTAACCTAATCTTCTCTTTTGCAAGTTTTTACTGCATAACTTTTAAAGGGGAAGTTTGCAAACAGACCTACTATCAATTAATTTACAACTGTGCAATGTATTTGGTACGTGAACAGAGCTATATTTATTGATTTGGTGGTGGTGCCACAATCTGTTAAACTTCATTGAACTTCCGTATATACTATGATCAATATGGCAACTCAGGGACATTTGACATAAGCAGTATATATTAGCTTTCTCTTTCTCACACGCCAACCAATTGGATAAACTGTCAGTAACGCTTTAAAGTTGTCTTGTTGTTGTTTTACTTTGACAAAGAAACAAACACGGTGAAACGGAAAAAGATCGATTTTGTTTTTATTTTTTAGTCTTAAAACGGTGTAAAACATAAAACATTTATGTTACAAAATTGTGATCGGCATATTAATTTCGTAATTTCTAGTGTCGAACGTTTTGGAAATCGTAATAGTTGTGAATGTAATGTTTGCGGTTTGTGTAAATGGTGAAAAGCAAGGAAAAAAGTCTACATCTTCTGTCTATCTGTTCATATAACATAAAAAAATTCGTGTTCCGTTGTCACAAACAAATCAACTACTAAGTAGAATTTTTTTTTATATATTTAAAGAAAATCTTTAGAAAATTTCTATCTATCAGTATCGTGCACATTCTCCCATATGCTCGGTGTAAAAATAATACATAATACAGTTGAAGTGATACACGAAAAAGAAAAAAAGTAAAATTGCACCTAGCACTAAAAATTCTTCGCGTATTTAGTACGAAGATCTGAATGTGAGAATGCATTAGTGAGCAGAAGCATTCAATACCCCAAAGTCGGAAGTCGATTGTTTTAAAGTGAATAATAAAGTCAGAAAGACTTTTAAAAAATTCTCATTTTCCATTTCCAATCGTCCAATCAATACGAAATACGGCCCAAATAAGTTATAATAAAACAAATGAATAGTGAGTGAGTGTGTGAATGACTAAGTGCCAAGATAAAAGAGTTGTGTGAGCACGTCAGAGGTGGTAAAGAGAAACAGTAAAAAGTCAACAACAAAATTACCAACTAACCGTTTACTTGTGTTGTTGTATTTGTAAGTAAAGACGGCAAGGTAAAATAATCAACGACATCATCGAGTATCGCAACCCAAAAAAAGCAAAAAAAAAACTAACTTATAATATACCCAGTTTAAATCCTACGAAAAAGTGGCTAATAAGTGATGGCATTAGCGCGTAAATTAAGCGAGAGAATATGTGAGTATTTATTTGCGCCTCCTTATCCAGAATATGACGAATCTAT
Source organism: Haematobia irritans (assembly GCF_050003625.1). Classification (NCBI taxonomy): domain Eukaryota; kingdom Metazoa; phylum Arthropoda; class Insecta; order Diptera; family Muscidae; genus Haematobia; species Haematobia irritans. The sequence continues at coordinate 60,570,991 of NC_134399.1, read as the reverse complement.
TCAAAGATTTATTAGATTTTTGTGCTCCCATTTTCATTGAAAAATGTCAACAGCTGAACAAATTAAGCACAAGTAAAATGTAAAACACAACAAAAATAAAAAAGAGCAAAACATAAATATCTTTGCATGCAAGGTTATGCAAAAAGATATGAGCTTTCTATTTCCATGCGTATTATTGGTGTCAGTCACTACATTTTGCCGGTATGTTTGTATTTTTGTGTTGTAACGGTAAATTAATTGGGAAGTGCCAGGGTTACCAATTTCGTTTATAGGAAAGTACGCTAAGACAAGTTGCTGTGTACCCTTGATGAGCAAAGACTGCCCCATATCCTTGCAACCAATCTTGCCGGGAAAAATCTGTTTTTTTTTAGACTACAGGCAAAAACTGTCAGGCTTAAATCTACTTTAGTACAAGTGGTCCGATTGGCCAGCGTGTAGACTTTTCGATTCTAAGCACAAAATGTAATACACCACTTTTTGGCGGAAAGACCTATTTTCGGAGTTACGGGCCCCTAAAGTTTTCATTATCACGTATATTGGATTTAGTATCCATCGCACATAATCATCCTAAGAGTAAAATATTTCGAATAACATGGACCAGGAGAGGTCCTGGGTTCGCGTTAGCCCACTTTGGACTCTGTCCATAGGAGAAAGTCGAAGGCCGTCCACCTATCCACTTTGAGTTTGCATTAGCCCACTTTGGACTCCGTTCATAAAAGAAGTCTCAAACCCCGGCCGAAGGCCGGCTACCTATCCCCTTTTGGTTCGCGTTAGCCCACTTTGCACCATGTCCATAGGAGAAAGTCTCAAACCCCGGCCGAAGGCCGGTCACCTATACCTAACTTTTAAGGGTCGGTATCTCGAAAACTACGCTCTTCCGACAAAATTTTTACTTCATATTTTCTGCTTAAAATGTACTATTTTTTACCAAATATATTAAAAAAAAATTAATTTTATAGATGTCATGAAAAATTGCTGTCAGAATTAACAAAAATATAAAGGAAAATACCGATTTTCAGATTTCGATATCCCGAAAACTAGGCTTTTCCGACAAACTTTACATTTTCGATTTAAAACCCCTACTCCTACACTCAAAAAAATATTTGTTTATTTTAACAACTTGTGCTATAGTAGATTTGTTCCATTATAATAAAATTTGCAACAAATATGTATAATTAAAGGCCTTTTTTACTGATTTAGTTTTCACTTTAGCGGCTAAACTCGAACCTAATACTCACCTTAACTATCAAAAAGGCACGTGCATGTGAACAACGCTTTTATAAACATCTTGATTTTGGCATGGGAATCTATTATTGCAATGAAACTTTTACCCCTCATCAAATTGCAATTATTTTAAAAGCCACAGATGATTTATTTTGGCTAAATGGAAATGGTTTCGGCGATGTTGATGATCGGTGTTGTTCTCTGTGAAATTGGGAAGAAGTAGAATCTCTAGATTGATTGGCAGATGTCCAATACTAAGTGAAATACGCTAAAGAAATTTCAGCACTAAATTTTTAAGCCAATTCTAGATTATATACATATAAAACGGCGATGAAGATTTTTGTTGGCCAACTTTATATTCTGGTAGAAGCTCTAAGCTACAGAAAAACAGTATAATTATTAAATTTACATACTAAACTCGATTTCCGGCAGACGGTTTATAACAAGTCATGGAGAACATTCAAAAGAACACGTAATAGCCTCAATTATATAGACTATAAAAGAGCTTGTGCAAAAGTTAAAAAAGAATGCACAATTGCGAAAAGAGAAAGAGAAAGGTCGAAATTTCTTAATTCTCTCGATCCATTCATGGATATACGATTTTTATGGAAGAAGGTAACCAATTGAAGAGCACCTGGATTTGACAAGTTTGCTTCAATTAATGTTAGCGATAAAATCGTTTCCCACCCGCGAGACATTGCAAATGAGTTCGCCTTGTCATGGTGTTCAATCAGCTCTGACAAAGTCTTTACTGAGCTTATTAGAAGCAAACAAAGTTTGTTTTTAAACGATATTATCGACACAGACCTTTTTCCCGAACTTGTTTCACGTATTGACGTAAAAGAATTTGATGAAACACTTCACTAGTTAAAAGGTTCTACTCCAGCCCTAGACAAACTTACATATTCTATGGCTAAAAACCATTATTTCTCAAAAAGGGAATTTGTAACCTATATACCAAAATTCTTTGTACGGGTATTTATCCTCACGACTGGAAATTGGCCGTACTTTCTCCTATCCCAAAGCAAGGGAAAAATCCTGCGCGTCTCGAAGGCTATACACCAATATCCTTGCTTCCAGTGCTCTCTATGATTTTGGAGAAAATAATAGCTAATAGATTTCTTGCCCGGTCGCGGAACGCACTCTCTTTGCCATTGTTGGAACATATGCTACGCTCAAACCTTGCCGTAGGAAAACACAGCTTGGTTATCTCCGAGGACTTAGAAAAAGCTTTTGACAAGGTCCTAGTAACGAAAATTATAAAAGAACCAATTCTATGGGGTATACAGAAAAAAATAGTTATTTTTATTTTTTCACTTCTTACCAACCGAAGAATAAAATTCAAAGTCGAGGGACACCTATCTGCAACCTATCCATTAGAAAATGAAATTCCTCAGGGTTCACTCCTTTTATTTTGTATAATATATATGCAAATAATTTGGCCAGTAGTTTGGAGTCTTTGAAGGAAGCAGACTATATCGGCATATTTGCTGACAATATTTTTGTTGTGGCATCCGGTAGTTATGAAGATGTCAATGAAAAACTCAAACGGATTAACCACAAAATTCAAGTTGAGCAGATGGAAGTGGAGCTGTCATACATTTAAATAAAGCTGAAATACTCCATGTACATGTCGCAACCATTCCTATTAAACATCATATGAAAATCCTTGGTCTAATTTTTTCTAAATGTTTGCTTTGGGGCGAACATATTAAACTGATACTGACGAAGCTGAGTAAAATCAACAATGTTATGAAATTAATATGATCTAGATCTCTAGCTTATGGTACCTTATCCCATGCCATCACCCTATATGGTTGGACCACAAAACAAAATGTATCTAAAATTAATGTTTGTTTAAATGACATTTTTAGAACTGCTACCGGTTTACTCCGCTCAACACAGATAGATTGCCTGAGAGTTGAAGGAAGGTTTACAGACTTCCAAATTTTGGTTGAAAAAGCTTGTGTAAACCTAGCATCAAAATCCATCACCTTGCCTTAAGATGACCTATATACTATCTTCTGGAATGAAATAAGTGCCTGAAATCCAATCTATTTTTCTGCTATTCAACACATTTTGACACCTTTGAAAGCTTTTAACATTCAAATTCCTGAAAAACGAAATTTTTGCTACTCATCTAAGTACAAAATAAAAATAGATATTAGCTTAAGGGAGCATAAAAAAGATTCTAGATTCTACCTCAGCTCTCTCCAAAAAATGTGCAAAAAATTTTATTTGCACCGACAGTCTTAGCGTGGCAAGGGCCTTGATGAATAATAAAATAGGATCGTTTAATCATTACCTCTTCTTAGAGAAACCTTCGGATATCACAATCCTTTGGGTTCCTTCGCATTCTAACATTCTTGGAAATGAAAGAGCTGATGAATTGGCAAAGAGAGCTTTGGATTTACCATGTACTACTGGACCACCAAGTTATTTTCAAATTTAGTACAATGTAATCATTATAAATATTTTCTTACGATAGTAAGAATACTTGTCACAAGTGCAAAGTGGTTAAGAATTATATATTTATTTTATTTTAATTATATTAAAATAAAATAATAATACTTTCCAAATTAGAAAATTAGAAATTTAGTTAGTACTAATATATTTTTTTACTTACTATGTTTTCGATAAATTATCCCAATTATAAAATAATTAATTTTTATATCTCTTTTCAGATGAGATAAAAGCGCATAATGGCAACGTCACTTGTCTGGATGTTGGGGAAACTGGTCGTGTTTTAGTAACAGGCGGACAAGATCGCAATGTTAATTTGTGGGCAATAGGACAAACAGAATGTTTTATGGTAAGTACAAAAATATCTATATTTTTTTATATTCCACCTGCCAAAGGAGGCTAAAATGTCAGACTTCCTCTATACCTAACCTATCCTACACGAATATTGCTAAAATTTTGTAATTTTTTTTCTTTTCTTTGTAGTCACTAACGGGACACAATCGATCCATAGATTGTGTTCGATTTGCCTACAATGATGATTTTGTATATTCTGCCGATGACATTGGCATTATAAGGCGATGGGATTTAAATGCACAAACCATATGTTCCACTTTAAATGGGCATATGAAAAGTGTGCGAACATTGGATTTTAATCCATCGGGGGAGTATGTCGTTTCTGGAAGTAATGACACAACAGTGAGGTAAGGGTAAATATAGATGACAAATCAATACAAATATATGAATAAGAAGGACGTGTAATAAAAACAATGTATGTATTATTTTCCGTTGGCTTGATATGGATAATTGTTTCCAAGATTTGTGACCCGGTTCATTTTATAATTTCCGAAATATGCTGTTTTTTATAGGTAGCTCGATATTAGATATTAAATGGAAGTTCATACTTCTATTTTTGGGAGGGCTGGCCAATATTATAAATAAATAATCGTTCTCCTAACGCTTAGATTTGCATTATTATCTGCTCAACATGGCTGATTTTGTAGCTATTCCGCGCAAAGGTTTTTGTTTTATATGAAGTGTAACAGTTTTTCGTGTACTTAGTACTGAGCTTAAGATATAAGAAGAACAAAATAAATCGTCTATAACTCATTTCGTGTAGGAATAATTCTATATTATAGATCATAGTATTTTAAATACCTTTTTTCGAATAGACAATGTACTAGATGCATTTAATTGTGACTTCAGTTTAATTTGATTATATGATTTGATATGATAGTTCTGCAATAATTTGTTATAATATTCACGATAAAAATATTAATGGAAAATCTTGTCATATAAATGAACTGATGCGACAATATACAAACTTGTTTTTAACCAAATTTCCTTGAAAACGTGCGATATAGGATCTAATGAGCTATTATTGATTTAATATCCATTAATGATTTTAATAGAGCTGACTCCTTTGTTATTTAATTTCGCAAGCTTGCAATTATCGCTATTATTACGTTCTATAATTACACGGAAATTCGAAATACAAAATCAATTCCATACACTTTTATTGAAGTGAATAAAATCAAAACACTTGTTGTTGTGGTTTTTAGACTACATCTGCGAATCGATTCTACTCTAACCTTGTGTGTGGGCAGTGTGCATGTGAGGGGTTTAATATAAATTTCAAATATTTATGCAAACATAGCGTCATATCTCCATCGCACTTAAGATTTGTTTATGGGGGAGTATACATATATAAATATTTGTGTTCATAAACTCGTATATTTTCACCTCTTCTCAAATGACTTTCAATTTCTACATTAGCATTTGAATAGAATCAGAAACCTCATCGCTAAATTATGTAAAAGGAGAACAACGACCACAGTCGATTGATTTCTAAAGTTTTTAAATTTCATTGAAGATACAAAGAGAGAGAGAGAAATAGTGGGGGAAGGGGAGATAGAATCATCAAGAGAAAATGTTATCTGAAATATATAAAATTGTTTATTTATTTTTGTTATTAGGCCATCATGATGGCTGTATTGAGCATTTCAACTGATACCGTTCAATATAAATATCATATTTATGATAAGTACGAGAGAAGACCCTCCTCCCCATTCCATATAAATAAACGGAGAATATTTGTGGTTTTTGTGTCTATCTAAAGTCAGCATCCTCGCTCTTTTTCATCTATGTAGGTTCATTTCTTTCTTGGTTTGTTTGGACTTTGGTGTTGTTATTGTATCATAACTATGAGATCAGTGATTCCCCGCGCCCGTTATAAATCATTTCTTCTTAATTCTATTGAAAGTCAAATGTATGAATAAATTTCCACTTCAATTTATTAGACAAGAGGTCAAATCTATAATTCAATCTATCATATAGAGATTCATTGCTTGGTTGGCTAGTTTCATTGAACGATTTATCTGTCTGAATTAGAGATGGAATTAATTTGATATTTGTAAAAAAAAGCAATGTTTTAAATTAAAGTTGAGTTTAATTCTTCCAGAAGAGCATTTAGTCGAGATCTGAAGCGGATTCTCATTCAAATGGCAAAACTTTCCATTTTTTCTTTAGACATGCCGGATTTTCAATTTTCGAAGATTGACTAGGCCACTATCCCAGCAAAAACTCTCATTACCCGGTAATATTGTAGGTAAGCCTATTTATAAATTTATAACCTATTTATAGCTATCGATAATATAGTGGTTTTTACATCTGTCATTACACATTGCATTACATTGCGGTGAATTATAATGACTAACTTGTAATGACAATAATAAATACTTCTTGGTAATTTTCGAATTGTTATTCTCAAAATGTAATGCATTTGGCTGCTAATGACGTAATAAAATAGAATAAATGATGGTACCGTAAGGTATAATTATTTACTTAAATAAACCAAAAAGAATATGTAATATAACGGTAATTCTGATTCCGTTAAGGAATATTCTTTACGAATATTTCATAATAATTGTGTTTTAAGTTAATGACATTACCATATTAGGGTTTAAATAAATGCTTATTATACCTCATTCACATTACACTTTCAAAATCGACTTTAACTAGATTTCAACTGACATTTGCCTTATAAAAAGGGATTTTAAATCCACCTTTAGTAGATTTCACACCTAATGTGGTCCCTTTAACAACCAACTTTTATTTGTTTTTTAAGTGTGAAATTAATTTGAATGTAATCTTGTTTAGATGATTTGTTACATTTTTGTTTATTTCTACATTATTCCTTTCTATTCAAGTTGTGTTCATATTACAGCAATACTCGCCATATTTTGATCCATTGTAATCGGTTAGAGATGTCAATATCTTGCAAACTTTCTATGAAGAAGTGATTACATATGTTATTCGGTGATTATATGCTTTAAAAGCACTACTTATTTCATGGCCAAAGGTATGCCTGGGAAGAAGCACTTTCCTCCTAGGACATGCGTATGTAAATGTAATCCGGAGGGATGCCAATTAGTAAGTGGTTATAAATTTATAAATAGGCTTACCTACAATATTACCGGGTAATGAGAGTTTATGCTGGGTTGCTTATAATTGTCGTAGGATTTAAAGCAAAACGCCCCATTTTCATTTTAAGATATTGCACATTATAAATGCATACACACTGATATGCATATTAGGTTGCATTCGGAGGTGCTGCTGCTTGTTTTCACATCGGAATGTTTCTTTCTGTTTTGTTAGACATGGTTTACATACAGACAACATAATATCTACTTACATGTATATATACTATATACGCTGAAAATAAATTTGACCTGGCTTTGTATTATTGAATTTTGGAAAAGTATATAAATGTGAAAAGTTCACACAATATTTAGGACAAATTGAAAACAAACATATATGCAAAAAGGATTTTAACCATGGCTTTAAAAATTTGTTTAATTAATGTTTAGATACTCGCTTTGAAACTAGCGTCTATTCGTATGTCTTTGAGGTACGATAAATTTTTCACCAAAATATTTCCAATAAAAAGTTGATTGAAGTTGAAATTTTTTTCAATTAACAAATTAATTGATACAATGAACTTTTTAATCAAGATAGAAACATTAAGTCAATTATTTCAATGATTGACAGTTTTTTTTTAATTTTTAATTAAAACATTAATTGATACAATTGAATTAAATTTAAAATAAGTGATGGAGATTTTTTTAATTTTTAATTAAAAATTTATTTCAAACAATCAATTGTTAATCAAAATAAAAACACTAAGTCAATTCAGAAAGTAATTGAAAATAGTTACCTTTTTTGCAATCAACATAAATTACATTTTTAATTGAATCAATAAAAAATTAATTGAAATTTGCTCATAAAATCAAATATTTTTTATGCCCAATTAAAACTGTGATTGATACTATCATTTTCGTGATTCAAGACATTTCAATTATAAAATTAATTATCCAATTAATTTCGTGATTGAATCAGAAATTTTATTTTTCTGGCAATTTTTCACGGCTTACCAAAATATTCGGAATAAATTTTCTTCATACCACTAGACTGTATTCGGGTTTCTTTTCACTCGGTTTAAATAATGCTGGTCTATACCTAAGTCATGTACTGGTATTGTATTAGATAATGTTGTTCATAATATGTTTGCCTCCTACTCTTTAACGAATTTCATGATATTTGGTGGTGGTGATTCTGTTGGAATTGCTGCTTTTGGTCCATGCATATTTTGAAAGATATTACCAAATCACTTGGTGGATATGTTATCGAGGTGGATGGCTATTATCATGCGTGGGTGAAGTGTTTTTGCTTGTTCTCATCAACTTAATATGGTCAATTTGGATTTATTTCCTCAAAAGTGATATACTCGAAACTGAAAAGTAAACCATTCTACGCTACTATCATTTCATTCGGAAATGGAATTCAAGCGTTGACGCATTACATTCGCTGTACAAATGCAAAACATTTACGCAATTCGAATTTCGATAACGACAAATCTTCAATAGCCAACAAAAGCGAGATAATTTATTGTAAGCACTTATTCAAATGCCTTATTGGTATTGCGGATTGAAATTCCAACATTGCGTTATTGTATTCTCATGTATGGGCGAATAGTTTGTGGATATGAGTAGATTTGTCCAACAGATGCTATTCTTGAATTGATTTTTGTTTTTTATTTTATGATTATTTGCCAAATCAAGCGTCAAAGAATCCCCTGATCACTCAACAATTTTTTTCTTTGCCATATAAGTAAATCATAAATTGGGCCTACCTAAATAATGAAATACATCCGCAATAAAATTATGGAATGTGAAATGAAACGATGGTAGTTGTGACGTTAAACCCCTTTATGTCTACTTTTGAGGTGATTATGATGTTAAAACTCCTTATGTTTACTTTGTGTACGTGATAAGAGCCACTGTGGGGCAAGGTTTAGCATCTGTTCTCAGCGATATTTAGAGTCGATTTGCACTCATTGGGTGCATGAAACTTATTAAAATTGGGCAAATCTCAAAAGTGAACAATTTTCGTAACTATTGCTACATTATTGCAATAAAAATACTATCTAATAACTGGACACTTCCCGATTTTGGACAAAATGTAGACGACTATGAATGTCTAGTTCTTAGAGGGTTCACTGAAGTTTTGTGGAATATTGCATGACCGGCAAGAGGGTGTAGGATTTAATCGGAACCAATCTACTTTACCAAAAAATAAAAAAAAAAACAAGTATATACAGTAGTAAGTTAGGCCGGACTGAATCTTAAATACCCACCACCATGAATCAAATATAATAGTTTCCTTTGAAAATTTCAGGGGGTTTAATGACAGATATTTCCCAAGCAGATCAGTTCCCACAGATAAATGTAAAGATTTTACCTATAAAGACTAGATCAGATTCTGAATTTATAAGAACCATTTTTTGTTTGAGTTTTAGAGGAATGTAAGTGTGCAAGAAAATGATGAAATAACGCCTTGATTTGAATCCTAAAATCTGTAGATTTTCATCCCAATTATTTAAATGATTACGAGAAGTAAAATCTGGAAATTTTGCAGTCAGTCAGTCAGTCAGTCAGCAATTTTCATGATCGCCTTCTATACCCTCAAGAAGTGAAATCGGTCTCTATGGAGGCCTTACCAAATGGACCGACAAAACTAAATCATATACAAAACATGGACCGATAATTACCATTTCCATCGCCATATCTCTTTATTTTTCCTAGAATATCTCTACAATTCCAATTTCAGGCAAATTGACTAAAAACTACACACAAAAAAAAAATTTTTGATTTCAATCACGAAAATCGCGGATTCAATCATTTTTTTAATTGAAATGTCTTCAATCACGAAAATGATAGTATCAATCACCCATTTTGATTGAAAACCAACACGATTTTCAATTAAAAATTTAATTGACTTTTGTAACGGAATCAATTAATTGTGTGATTGAATCAATTAAAAACGTGATTGATTTTTAACATAAAATTCAATCACAGTTTTAATTGAATCTATTAAAATGTTAATTAATTTCGCGACAAAAATCAACCAACTATTTGATTCATTCAATTAAATAATTGATTGAAATTGGTTATAAATTTCGATCAAAAATTTTATATATTGCGACCCCAAAACCGTATGTAGTTTTATTTGAAATAAAAGAAAATATGTGTTTCTTATAATATTTAATATTTTATTATTTTTTTAATTATGCAATAGACAAATAAATTTGGTTCTTTTCATTTGTGTTTTGTTCTAACATAACTTACAAATACAATTACTATAAATAACAACTATAGGGTGAAAAAATTATATAAATCATTACCTTCCTTATAATAATAACCATGTTAGCATGTTCCTTCTAATATGTAGATGCGCCTAGATTTCCAATAAATCAGCAGACTGTAAGCTAAATTAGTTTTTCTGAAAGTAAACAGAATAATTCGAATTTAATTTTGTTCAATTAAAAGTTAATTTTGATAAATATTACCTGCATAGAATATCAAGTTCAATTCTTAGTTCCAGGTTGCAGATCTTCTTTTGCAGTTGTAGTCTTTTAGCATAAAAAGGTGTATTAAGGAGCTCGGTAATTTAATTTTAGTAACAATTCCTTTCCAAAATTTCCTCACATTAAAATCGTCTATTAAAATTTGAACCAATCAAAGACAAAAATAATGGGAAAGCAATGTAATATTTGGTATTATATTGATGATACTTTGCAAATTCTGGAAATAGAAAAAAATATAAATGGAAAATAAATATTTTTATTATTTTCGGATATTTTTCATATTTTTAAATCCAAAAGAAAGAACTTTTTTACCATTACATAATTCAGCTCATTAGTTTATATACCAGATATACTGCTCTCTACTTGGGTTCAAACTGAAAAAAGCAGGTAAAACAAAAATGCAATATAATGCCAACGCCACTTCGCAATTTCAAGGTGAATCTTCCAACAAGCCCATACCGCTCTTGGTTTTAAGAAAACTAGGAGTGAAAAAATTTATAATTTTAAAAGATCAATACGGTACCCACTTTTTTATTGCAAACATATTCTTATATATTTGATAAAATGATGGAGTTGATGGGATTGATTGGTCAATTTCACGAAATAAAATTGGTCACTAAAAGAAATGAAAAAAAAATATATTATTTTAGTCCGTTTAATGTAAACAGGCTTCAATGGAAAACGGTATTCACATTTCATAATTTCTTACCTTCAATAAACGTAGATTGTTTCCATTTTTACAATACCACAAAACACAAACACAGGTAATTTCAAATCCGTTCTCTCATATATTTTTTTGCAAACCTTTACCACGTGGCCATTTGTTGTTGCACACTTTATTTATTTCAACCCTTTGCTATGATTTGTTGTTGCGTTCAAAATATTTATACACACATTTTGAATGCCGCAGACAGAATGTCGCCAATCATGTTTTTCAATTTACGCGAAAAACAAAAACCCAACCGTTCGTTATGAGTTACTTCAACAGACTGATCTCTCCATCATACCTTGTTGAATAAATACCCATTCTCTTGTTCTCTTTTCGCTCTTTCCAATGCTCAAAATTATTCAATTTCAATCACAAAGGTGATTGGATCAATCACATGTGTAATTGGAAACGGAAAAAATGTCAATCACGTTTGTAATTGAAAATTATTTCCGAATTGATTAACAAATTGATTGAATCAATTAATATTTTAATTGGAAACGTAACAAATATCAATCATTGTTTTAATTGGTTTTTATTCGGATTTGATTAAATAATTAATTGAATCAATTAACATATTAATTGAATCCGTTTCCAAATTCAATTAAGTGTTTAATTGAAAAAATTTTGGTCATAATTTTTTGTGTGTACGGATTCTAGAAGCCCAAAAAGTAAAATCGGGAGATTGGTTTATATGAGGGCTATATCAAAACATGGTCCGATAATCAACATTTTCAGCACATCTCTTTATTTTCCTAGAATACCTCCAGATTTCCAATTTCAAGCAAAGTGGGTAAAAACTACGGACTCTAGAAGCAACAAAATGCATTTTTTTCATTTCAGTTTCTTTTTGGTTTTTGGAAATGGTAGTAAGTATAAACGTCGTTTTTGGAAAACTACGCTGGTTAATTTTTTTTTGAAAACAAAAAAAAAATATTAGCTTTAATATGAGTACCATATTCCTTATATGAGAAAGGGTCAGCATTTTGAAGGATCCGGGACCTCAACGAGTCCAGTTTTTTATTACCAATTATTTGGATGCCATTAGGTAGATTATGTGTGCTGGGTACTAAATCCTGTAGCTATCATTTCTAGTTTGACAGAAATATCAGTGTGACAGTGTCAGCAACCCCGTATTATACACTGAAAAAAGCATGTCCGGTTCCAAAGATTTTGTCTTTACACTAATGATTTTGGTATTGATTCCGGGCCAATGAAGCGGATAATTGAAGTAAGGGCAACTTTAAGGCACAATTATCATTATTACAATTTATCTTTATTACAATTATTTGCGTACTTGATTTTTTTGTTTCTTCAGTTTTTTTCTTGATGTACACTGAATTTTTTTTTTTTCAGTGTACAATTTTTACACATACAACGGAATAATCTAAGTGAGCCTGAAATAAATAGGCCTGCCACTTTACTCTAATTTTAACCTACACACACCCAGAAAAAAGTGAACCCAGAAAAAAGTGAAGTGAAAGAAAATGTACACACAACATTTTTTTCTGATTCAATCTCCAAATTAATTGATCCAATTAATTTTTTAATTGAAATGTCTTCAATCACGAAAATGGTAGTATCAATCACAGTTTTAATTGGGCATAGAAAAAATTCTTGATTAAAAAATTAATTGATTTTTTCAGCAAATTTCAATTAATTTTTTAATTGATTATATTAGAAAATTTCATCTAAAATATTTTAGTAATTGCAACATGATACAAATAAGTTAATCATTTTTGTCAAATTGAAGACAATTTATTAAAAATAGTAAATTTTTTCTGTTGTTTAACCCTTTCGACCCTAAAGTTGCCCGTGGGCAACTTTTTGTGTTTTGAGACTCACTGTCAGCGTTGTTTTTGTTTTTGTTCATAAAACTGTAACGGTATTGAAAGCTACAAGTGTTTTCTTCAAGTTGAATGAAAAATCAGCTAATTTGGGTGTCAATTAGCAAAAAATCTTTCATTAATACGCACGTACCTCAAGAAAAAAATATTTGCGAATTTAAAAGAGGTTTTTATACATGTGACATTTTTCAAAATTACAACTAAAATGTTGAAAGTTTTTATTAAATCTATTGTAGTACATGTCAAATAAAATATTTCTGGAAGTCAAATCTTAGAATTGCAAAAAAGCAACAGATGGGAAATTTTTAAAATTGAAAAGTTGCCTGTGGGCAAAATTACATATTTTTGAACATAAGACCTGGAGAAAAAAGGTTTGAAAAACAATGATTTTGAAAAAAATTTGAACTTCAATTGGGATGTCCCAGTGACGAGAAATGCAGCGATGATGTGGAAAACATATCTGCAGTGCAGTGGGGAATTTGGAAGGAATCGTAAAAAGGGAGGAAGCCACTTCTTGGCAACATACTAGTGGATTAGCACGAATATTGACGCTTTATAATACTTTGGTTTTTTACACCGCCAGTTAAATTGACATGGGTTAAAAACAACAAAAAAAAAACATTTTCGTGAGTCACGCGTGATTCACGCGAAGCCGTGAATGAAATTTAAACGAAATCTCGTGAATGAAATTTAAACGAAACCTCGTGAATGTGCGTGAACGGGATTAAAGAAAAATGTGTGGCGCGTGAGCCTGAGTAAAAATCAAATTGTGTTCGTGATTGTGAGTGAGTAAACTTTCTCCGAAATCACGCTCCCGATGAAAATTTACCCACGCTCACGATCTAACTCACGCTCAAGATAAAATTCACGTTAACAATAAAATTCATATTCACGATAAAATTCGCACTCACGGTAAAACAGACACAAAAAGTCACAATCACGAACAAATTCACGTTCACGATTAAATTCAAGCTCACCGATTTTAATCACCTTTACATATTTAATCACGCTTAAGATTTCAATAGCGTGAGTCACGAGAAATTTCGTTAATTACCAGAATTTTATTGAGCCACGAAAGTTGTCGTGTTCCGAAAATATTCGTGACTTACGAGATTTGTCGTGAATTACGAAAATTGTCGTGAATCATGCGAAAGCGTGAAACATAAACATTGTTCATGTGTGAGCGTGTGCGAGTATGACTTTTCATTTCGTGACCGTGAATTCCTACCTACATGGCATGCGTGAGTGCAAATATTTCTTCGTGAATGTGTTTGAGCGTGATTGAAATTCCACTCACGCGCGCATCTAAGTATATATTTACTGTAAAATAACAAAAAACTTAACAAAAATCCAATAAAACGTAATACGTCTATCATTACAAAACAAAATAGTTTGTAGTCATAATTGCCCAAAGTTGCCCACAGGCAACATTCTCTACCGCCTAAACGAATGGGCGTGGCGACCCGAAATTTTGGCTAGACGCTTCTTAAATGACTTCAACATGATTAAAAGTAAAAAAAAAAATTTAGCGATACCTATAAAAATTCGGGGTCGAAAGGGTTAATAATATTTTGGAAGATGTCTTTATGGCTACATGAAGTTCAAGACTGACACAATTTAAGAAAAATTACTCATTTGATAAACCTATGAACTCAATTTAAGCAAAAATAGTACAATTGTGTACTTCATTTTAAGACAAGTTTAGTTTTTTAGTTCACGCCATTAAAGTAAGCAAAAAATAATTTAAATAACACAGATTTTCTCACATGTGTCGAAATTTAATAAAAATCAGGTAATTACTAATTAACTAATTTCCATGAACTAAAATTTTTTTCTGGGGCCATATAAGCATATAATTGTAAAGAAAAAATATTTTTATTCGAGTGTATGTTCTTGTATACATTTTTGGCTGAAGTTTTTTTTTACATTTATATTTATTTTTTATCCAACAAATAAATTAAAAAAATGCACTACACACACGACACATTGTCACAATGTATGGCCGAAGCCAATTGAAATGTGGGTGTTTTTTCTAAAACTTATTTTACAGATTGACATACACGTTGAATACAGAGTTGCCACATCAATGTAAAACTCTTCAATGAATCATTGTATACCTTATGATCTTAGAATCACAGAAGGGATGAAAGGAAAAGTAAAATAAATTAAAAATTCAACCAAAAATATCCGTTCTCAGATGACCTTTAAATTAGACGAGTGCGACCTGTCTAACGATGGCGTTGACCGGGTTGTCAATAGTCAATGGCTTGGATAATATGTTCGGTAACAAATAATGTTGTTTAGAAAATATTTCGCATATGACGTGATAGACAAATGTGGCCAAGCAGCGCACAACAACTATGTAACTAACTTACCTTACCAAATAAGCCTAAAACATCAGAAACGGGTTAAGATTGCATACAAGCTTTGTAACCTGCCAAGGCGTTTGTTCTGTAATATGTTATTCTTGGTTATTTGGCTGCCTAATGACAGAAATCCATTAACATTCATGTTTTCTTTTTAGAGAGCAAACTTTTCAATTGGAATTTTCCACAGTCTTTATACAATGATGAGACGAACAAAAAATGACTAATATTTTTTGCGAAATAAAATTCTTGACATTGCATATTCGGTTTCACATGAAAGGAAATATTATTGTGGCTACGTTAAGCTACCTTTTTGCATTTCGATGTAAAATAATATAAGGAAACGTTTTCAGTTAACTAGAATATATGAATCATAATCTGCCTTTAAGCATTTCCGGCACTGAATTAAATCCCATTATAAACGTTTAATATAAAGACCATATAAGCAAAATGATGTTAAAACGAAACCATTTTTGAAATCGCTCATTTAACATTGAAAGCTATTTTGATATACTATTAATAATATCTTCGGAACATTTATCCCGTTTTGTTTTGGGATAATATCAAAATTTTTAAAACGTTGCTTAGAAAAACAGTTTACTACGAAATTCTGAACGAAGGACAGACCCATGTGGAACTATGAATTGACTGTGAAGTATGAAAATCCCAATGAGTTTACATCTCAGTGATAACGAACTCCCTCTTATATAAGGGACCTCCCGAAGAATGGTTTGCACCACGTTTGTGCAAACACATGATGATGGGCGAAACTAATGCACACCGAAATATAATCATAAATAGACCGGTTCTAGGGATTTTGTATTTAATGACTTTGGTATTGATTACGAGCCAAAGAAGCAAAGAATTGTATTAAGGAGACATTCTTTTAAATTTGAGTTTTGTATACTTGATATTGGGGGAAAAAAATAATTGAATTCATTGGTTTATTCTGCTTTTCTCATCATGTGGTATTAAAGTTAATAGCATAAACATGAAATCTTTGGAACTGGGCAAGTTTTTTTTAGAATACAGGCAGTTGAGACAGCTGATGGTTCCTTTTCAATTATTTCCTTTGAGCCTGGAGCCAATGTAAATGCTTACAACAAAAAAAAAGTATACTTGGACCTAAAGATTTTAACCTTCCCTTAAGGATTTTGGTATTGATTCCTAGCAAAAGATGCAGCTTCTTTAAAACAAGGACATTTTTAGAGACCTATCTACACGGATGAAAAAGACTGTTTTTCATATGTTTGGCTATAAACATTATATGTTTGGAACACAAATTTTTAAACACAATATTTTTGAGTGCAAGCATATAATGTTCATAAACTAGCATAACATGTTTGGGACATATATGTTAATATTTTAGAACATATTATGTTTGGGACATAAAATGTTTGTAAATATAATATGCTTGGATGCAAACATATATTAATTTAGAAATAGCCTATAAACATATATGTGTTTAGAAGCTTGGAGCGCTATTTAACAGGGATCGATATTGAATTAAGTTGGTGGTTGTTGCTTGTTATAACAAAATTAACATTTTATTTTTCCTTGGGCAATTGATCAGCTACTTCTTTGATCTTACAAACTGTGTGGTCCGCTGTTCGAATCCCCGTCCGGCAAAAGGTAAAATTAAAATAAAAAAATCATAAAATTGAATAATTTCTTCTACAATGTTTGTATTACAGAAAAAGGTGCTAAGAACTAAAAAATCTCGTGGAAGTGAGAAAGATGTGGGGGAATATACAATTAGGCAGAAACAAAATTTTGAGCATTCAGGTCGAAAACCTATGTTGTTAGCACCTATATTACCTGTTTATTTTCATAATTCATTATGATTGTAAATATATAAATAAATAAATAAAATTTTGAGCACAATATTGTTTGGGAGAATTTTTTTTAAGCATATAATATTTTTGGGTGCAAAATGCTTCCAAACATATTATATGTTTACATAATAACATATTGTTTCTTGGAAGACAACATTATTGAATTTGGATGCAAAAATACAAAATGTTTGGAACTTAGACTACCCAAACATATATTGTTTAGACCAATATGCTTTCAAACATATTATATATTGGAAGAGATCAAACATATAAATGTTTGGGCAATACCCAAAAATGTATATGCTTGAAGCAAAATATGTTTGGGAGTATATGTTACAGAATCGATTTTTTGTGAGGGTGTAGATAGGATCAGTATTATTAAAATTAGTATACACATCTCATACGAATTTAACAGAGGGATGTAAATTTCCAAGATTCGTGTTCTAAATGTAATGAAAAAATTTTGCAGCAAAGGCTATGAACTGTTTAAATTTTATTTTATAGAAATTTATCCTTAATTTTGTGTTAATTGTATTAGTTAATTTAGGTTGCATAATCTAATCTTTCATATTAGGCTAATATTTTTTGCAGTGTATTATCGAGAAAGTCATTTGAAAGCTGTTTTTCGTGGGCAGGCAGATGTTTCGGACGCAATGCGTACTTCATTTGGAGAAATAGAGAAGGCAAAGGTGGTCATATCAAGCACACTGAAAAAAATATTTACGTGATATTAAAGATTACGCAACCTCAATTTTAGGATGCGCAATTTACACACTATTAAGGACAAATTTCTTTAAATAATGAAATTTAAATTAAAAGAAAGTTTATGATCTTTGCTTCAAAAAGATTTTTCATTAAATTTAGGACATACATTTTGAAAATTTGAGTCCCTTTGTTAAAGTTGCATGACTTTAAAGTAAGGCAAATTTTCGTTAAAGTAATTTTTGATTTAAAGAAATCGTCCTTAAATTAACAGAAATATTGAATCTTTAGATTTAAGATAAAAACGCTTCAAATATAGGCTAAGACTTATTTTGAGGATTTAGCATCTTTGGTTTAAAGTTATTTTGGAATTAAGAAAATATTTTTTACTTCGAAATATCCGTCATAATTTGGATTTTTAATCTGGCATTTGTTTGTACGTGAATAGCTTTATTAATATACCAGAAAAATAGAATGAAAATTCAATAAATGAGATCTGTATCCTAATTTTAATTTTATAGGTCCTAGATAAGTCGGAAAAAAATTTCCTTATTTTAAAGAACCCGCATCTTTGGCTCGGAATCAATGCCAAAATCTTTAAAGGAAGGTCAAAATCTTTGGATCTAAGTAAACTGTTTTTTGAGTGCAAAATAAAATGAAATTTAGATTACGTTTCCTCATTTTTGTCTTTTGAATTAATAAAACATTTTTTTTGCACAAAAAATATACACTGAATAAAAGCATACCCGGTTTCAAAGTTTTTGTTTTTACACTTTTGCCGAGCAAAGGTAACGGAGAATTGTATCTTTATATCCTTTAACACATAATTTTCGTTTAAATTTGAGTTTTGCGTATTTGATTCTACAAATAAAATTTTAATTTATTCGTTTTTTCAGTTTTTTTTTCTGCATGTGCTATCAAATTCCTTTAAAACGTATTATCGACAATTAAAATATCCAAAAAATAAAAAATATCCAGACTCGACTTCAAGTAGAAATTATGCTATGTTTCAAGTAAAAGCGTCTTTAAAATAAAGTATTGAATATCGTCTATTTTTTAACGCTTTTATGCTTTGCAAATTTAAAGAGAATTTTAACAAATTTTAAGAATTTTGTAGAACTATTAAAGCCAACGACATTTTCATTCATTTAAAGATACCCAGTTTTAAGTCGAATCACTTAAGTATAAGGAAAAAAATGACTTCATTGAAAAATTTATTGGACAAGGAAAAAACTTTATATCAGAGAAATTCTATGCTAGGCATTCGCATTGTAAGCACATTATATCTTTGGCCTCACGTCATTTGGTAACTCTTCGTTTAGGCTACCTAGTACAAAGAAAAAAGCTTATGGAAATCCATTTTTTTTCCTATGAATATAAATAGATCAAATTACATTTAGATTTGCAGATTTTCACTTCTATCGCCAATGGTATTTTCTTGAGTGTAATTCTGGTTTGTAAAAGCTCAAATCATGGAAGCCGTAGATGTTATAACCGAAGCAATACATCTTGTTGCTATCTATAAAATTAGATTCTGTTGCAACCTACGCATCACATTTGTAGCCCGCTTCTAATGATTGGCTTGATAATATAGCGAAACGAAACAGACAAAATATGTAAACAAGAAATCAGATTTTAAATTTATTTCACAGCTTGCTTTTGTCAGTAAACGTAGTCATTTACTCTCGGTGATTGCTTTGTTTGTTTTGCTTTACCTTTTCTTATGAGGAGTATCTTTTCTTGCATTGTTTATACGATTGTCTTACGTACTTTCCAAACAGCTGTTTTGACTTGTTGTTTTCGTTTTTTTTTTAAATTGGGCGGACTGCGAATTTCCATTTTATTTTGCCTACCTTACACGCGTTATCTTCCTGTATTTGATAATTACTTTGCTGCGTCAGTTTCTTTGAGGTACCACCGACCGGTTGTGTTGTTATTACTTCAGAGTATCATGGGTTAGCGTTTCTTTCTTTAGCTCAATTTGAGCATATCAGTCAAAATGTCTTATACGATTTGTTGCTCGACATTGGCGTAGTTTTTCGTATACCTATTAGCGTAGGATATACCAACTTTTCAATTGAGTTTGTAACGTAACGAAATATCCGTTAGGGGCCCTATGAAGTAGAAATGGGCTTGTTCTTCGTGAAACTCTGAAATTGATGTAGACATTTTCTATGTCCTAGTGGTTCACAGAAAAAAATCATGTCTTTACACTAATGTTTTTGGTATTGATTCCGAGCCAACGAAGCGGAGTATTGAATCTCTTTTAATTTTCAGTTTTGCGTACTTGTGTAGAATCACACACAAAAAAATTTACTTAGATCCAATGATTTTGACCTTACCTTAAGGATTTTAGTATTGAATCTGAGTCACAGATGCGGCTTCTTTAAACTAAAGACATTTTTAGCGACCTATAAGGTTTAAATCTAGGATCAATAAATATAGGATCAAGTTTTCATTCTCTTTTTGCGGTATATTAATAAAGCTATGCACGTACAAATAAATTCCAGTTTAAAAATCCAAATTATAATGTATACTTCGAAGTAAAAAATGTTTTCTTAATTCCAAAAAAAAAAAAAAAATACTTTAAACCAAATATGCTAAAACATCACAATAAGTGTTTAATGATTTAACTACCATTAGAAATCAACTTCCATAAATAATTAAATTATCAAATTGAGTTGCGGGACATGCAACTTTAAAGGACTTCCAGAGAAAAGCTCCTTTTGATTTACTTTTTATTTAGGAATATTATTTTACCTATTCGCTGGATACAAACAAGAGAATCGTTTGTGGGAAAAAAAGAGAATTGGAGTCAGAGTTTTTGGAGTCAATCTTACATTTTATTTCCGCTTATGATCTGCAATCGTTGATGGTTACGATGGTAAAAAAGACTGATTTCTATTCATTAGGCAGTTCTTTACCTCGGTTTTAAGGTATAAAAAGAGAAAGATATATGAATACAAATTTGTTTTAAAGAATTCATGGTTGTTTTTAAAAGTAATAAATTGATAATAACGTACTAATAATAGTTAATTTCAGCTGTTAGATTTGAATTCATTTTAGACAAATATATAAAAATAAAATAAAAGGAGAAACTATGTTAAACATACTGCCCCCCTTGGTCTATTTAGACCAAAAAAAAAACTAAAGGGCTTGACTTAATTGTTCCAAAGTCCACAAAGCGATGTCTAAGATTTGCTTTGGATTGGTTACTGATCGATTCTTACATCTATTGGAATTATCTAAAGTTTGTGTCTTGGCTGTTTTTGGTGGATTATTGGTGACTCGTCCTTGCTTATTGCCATATTTCATTTTTGGTCGTCGTTTCTCATTCTGATTGATGTTTATGTGAAGTATTGTATGGTGATATTTACCACATCGTTTACAATTGGTACTGGACGTGCATTTATTAGTAGAGTGCGAACGTGCAAGGCAGTTAAAACAATAGTTGAGTCGGCGGGCTAATTTTCGACGTTCTTCAACATCCTTGGCCAAAAATCGTTTGCAAAAGCGAAGTGGATGTAGCTTTCCGCATATCTTGCATTGACGAATCATTTCATTTGTAGGTGCCCTGTGAATTTTGGAATTGAATAGTTTAATTAATAACTGAAATATGCAAGTGAGAATAATTTGAGTTTATGGTGATTATAACAATTTGGAGTTGTTATAACGATATGTACAATAGGTATACTTATGAATTATAGTAATATCGAGAGTTTTTCGATTTGGTGGAGATCACTTCGATGTCTCTGTAGGGAGAATGCATAGCTTTGAGATTGGTCTTGTTAAAACTCCGTTTTGGGTACGTAATTCGACTGTTCTAACAAATCCGTCTGATCCTGGGTGGATGTGGGTAATTCTCCCTAATCTCCACTCGCATGGTGGTAAAAGTTCATCTTTTAGAACAACTATTTGGCCAATTTGTACATTGGCTTGGGGTTTTTGCCATTTGTATCTTTGTTGCAAATCTAGCAGATAATCCCGTTTCCATCGTCGTGCAAATTCGTATTGGAGGGTTTTTAATTTTTCCCATCGATCGTGCAGTGGTATTGAGGTATTATCCGTTTCTGGCATAGCAACCATTGGCGCACCACGAAGAAAGTGACCTGGCGTTAAGGCGAGAATTTCATGCGGATCATCTGTCATAGGAGTCAACGGACGAGAATTGAGGATGGACTCTATGCGGGCCAAAAGGGTTGAAAATTCCTCAAAGGTACACTTTCTATTTTGAGTTACTTTTTTAAAGTGTATTTTAAATGATTTAACCCCGGCCTCCCAGAGTCCCCCCATATGCGGGGCGTTGGGTGGTATGAAAAACCATTGAAAACCATGGGAGGTGTATTTCTCTGCTATATCACAAGCCACTGCTTGTATGAATCGCTTAAATTCATCCTTAATGGAACGTTCTGCCCCTACAAAGTTGGTGCCATTGTCGGAGTATACTTTTTGAGGCAAACCTCTACGAGCAACAAATCGGGTGAAGGCTGCTTGGAAGGAGGCTGTCGATAAATCAGAGCATACCTCAAGGTGAATTGCTTTTGTGCTGAAGCATATGAAAATACATGCATAACTTTTGTGGTAAGGAGCTTGACGCAAAATGGAAGTTTTTATAGGAAATGGGCCAGCAAAATCTAATCCCGTCACAGTAAATGGTAGCGAGAACCTACTTCTATTTTCTGGCAGTGCTGCCATTATTTGCGATTGCACCCTGTGTTTATAGATAACGCATACTTTGCAACTACACTGAAAAAAATATTGTCGTGAGGTCAAAGATTTCATGTCTTTAAAATACGAATGCAAATTTTGCTTAGCAAAGAAGACGCATTTCTCTAAGATAAAGTTTTTTTCCTTGTCCAAAAGCCGATAAACTTTTCAATAAAGTCGTATTGTCCTTATAATGAAGTGATTTCACTTAAAAATAGGTATCATAACATGAAAGAAAAAATGTTTGGGCTAAGGTCAACTTGACTTTAATAATTCAGAAAAATTCTTTAAATTTAATGAAATTCTCTTTAAATTTGTTGTCTTTTTGCATCTTGACTACAAAGCAAAAAATCGTTCAAATATAGGACATATTTTTCAACACTTCATTTTAAAGACGTTTATTACTTGAAACATATCATAATTTCTACTGGAAGTCAAGTCTTAATTTGGAAAATAAAGTTGTCGTTAACTCGTTTTTAAAGGACTTTGATAGCATATGAAAAAAAAAAACCGAGAAAGCGAAAAATTAAAATTAGCTTCCTAGAAGCAAGTACACAAAACCTAAATTTAAAAGAGAATTGTGTCTTAAAAGTTTCCTTACTTGTATTCTCCGCTTCTTTGGCTCGGAATCAATACCAAAATTTTTAAAGTAAAGACAAAATCTTTGGAACCGAGTATGCTTTTTTTTCAGTGTACGAATGTGTTTCTTAACCGCTGATCTGAGTCGAGATATGTAAAATTCTTCGCGAATAGTTCTGAGCATTAAACTTTGTTCGGCATGCATCAAAAGCTTGTGCGTAAAATCTATAAACAATTTGCAAAATTTCGACTGCACCGGAAGAATGATTGGGAAACGTTGTTTAAATGGTAATTCAGAATTGGAAATTCGACCATTAATTCGAATAATACCGCTTTCATCAATAAAGGGGTTTAATGGGTAAAGAGGACTCTTTTTGTGAACTTTTCGGGATGATACTAAGGAAGAATATTCCTTATAAAAGAAACTTTTCTGAGTTAGCACAATTAAGCGATTTCGAGCATCTTGAAACTCCGCATGTGTAACAGTTTTGTTATTAAGTGGCGTTGTGGGTTGACTTTTGTTTGAGATACGCTTATAAAAGCGAAATATATAAGCTGTGACCCTTATAGCCTTCTCCCAGCCCGAGAATCTTTCCAATAAATCATCGTTTTCGACAAAACTATGAAATACTTCTATTTTTCTAGCCTCGGGGGGGTTTTCAAAACCTGTCTGGCCCTTTGGCCACGTTTCGGGATTGTTAACAAGCCATGCAGGACCGTGCCACCATAATGAATTCCCGATTAAATCATTTGGATGACAACCCCGAGAGCCTAGATCGGCAGGATTTTCTGCAGATCTTACATGACGCCACGAACAGTTACCAACATTCTGTATAATTTGAGCAGTCCTGTTGGCGACATAGGTCTTCCATGTGCAGGGAGGCTTTTCTAGCCAACTAAGCACAATTGTGGAATCACACCATAAAAACACCTCATGGTTTTTAATGGGTAGGTCAGATAATATCTTGCTGATGAGTTTTGATAAAAGAACGGCTCCACATAATTCCAATCGAGGAAGGCTAATTGGATCTATTGGAGCTACTTTGGTTTTGGACACTAATAGATTTGAACTTATATTGACACCGTTTTGTGTCCGTAAGTACACTACTGCGCAATATGCCTTTTCGGAGGCGTCGCTAAAACCGTGCACTTGTGTTATATATTCGGGGGCAAAGTTTACCCAACGTGGAATTTCTATTTGGGGTATGAGAGAGAGACTTTCGACAAATGAATTCCACTTACTCAATGTGTTGGGTTTCACACATTCATCCCATTTCGTGCCTTCCAGCCAAAGTTGCTGAAGTAACATTTTTGACTGAATTATGATTGGGGATATCCATCCAGCGGGGTCGAATAGCTTGGATGCATCTGACAGAATTTTTCTCTTTGTGATAGGGGACACAATAGCAGGAGGCGTTATTTTATAAGAAAAGCTGTCGGATAAGGCATTCCATTGGATGCCGAGCGTTTTTGTGGAGCTTGTTTCCTGGAATTTCAAAAAATTCGAATCAAGAAGATTTTCTGTTGGGATCGAGGCCAAAATATCTGGCGAATTTGAAGTTATCTTCTTTAGAGGAAAACTAGCAGTTTTTAATAGAGCTATCAATTGAAAAAGAGAAGCTCGGGTGGAGCTCAAATCATGTCCGCCGGACAATATGTCATCAACATATGTTTCTTTCATGAGAATAGAAGCAGCTTGGGGAAACTCACTCATTGAATCTCGAGCAAGTTGGATAAGTGTCCTTATTGCTAAATATGGAGCGCTGCTTACTCCAAAAGTAACCGTCGTTAGGGCATAATCCTTCACGGGGCAAACAGGAGTAGGCCGGAAAAGGATTCTTTGAAAAGGAGTATCTTCTTCATGGACTCGTATTTGGCGGTACATCTTTTCGATGTCACCACTAAATACGTATTTATAAAGACGCCAATTCAATATGAGAGTCATCATATCCGATTGAAGAGTGGGACCGACGTAGAGAACGTCATTTAAAGAATTTCCAGATCCAGATTTTTTTGACGCATTAAAAACTATGCGAACTTTTGTGCTTCGACTTTCAGGTCTGATTACCGCGTGGTGGGGTAGGTAAAAAGACATATATTTACCTCGTAAATATATTTCACGAGAATCTGTGGGTTTCATATGGCCTAGTGAGAGATATTCCGACAAAACATTCTGATATGTCTCTTCCATGGCAGGTTTGGATCGGAGAGATTGTTCCATTCTAATATATTGCACGAACGCCTGCGATCTAGAAGAGCCGAGCGAAAGTTCATGTGGAAACTCAGGCTTGAACGGTAATTTAACCACATATCGCCCATCTAAATCGCGGATTGTTGTCCTTTCGTATAATGATTCGCAATATTCGTCTTCTTTAGTTATAGAAGGACGAGATGGGACCTCTTCTAGCTCCCAAAAAAGTCTTAATTGGGTTGATATGGGGTCTTCTGTCGTTTCAGAAGCCTGTAATGAAAACGAGGATACTGTTTGTGTTTTAACGGGGCCACTTATTATCCACCCAAATATTGTTGCTTGAGCTATGAGTGAATTGCAAACTGTTTTCACTCCACACAACATAATTTTCGGTATTGCGTTGCTTCCAATCAAAAGATCGACTTGGCCTGGTTTATAGAATAATGGATCTGCTAAGTCTATATCTTTAATGCCGTCAAACGAAAATTGTGACGAAGGAAACGAGAAATTGGGTAAAAGCCGTGTGATTTTGGGAACAACAATGCCATAGAGAACAAGCGAGTAAGACAGACGTGTTACAACCAAAGCTCTTCATAAATTGGATTTTTTTTATATAAAACCTTTCAAAACCGGCGGAAAAATAAACTCAGAAATAATATTATTTGAAATCGAACACTTTGGTTATACGATTCCTTGCGAATCATGGATATGAACTGTGGAAAATGCAATTTAATTTGTCGAGATGTTGAAGTGCGCTGCGGCGGCTATTGTGAGAAAAATTACCACATGAAATGCGTTGGCCTTTCCAAGTATGAATGTGATGCACTTTTTAAATACAAGAACTTGCGATACATTTGCGACGGCTGTATGAATTTTATTAAACTTACGAATGAAAACTACAAAAGTTTATTTAATCTTGTTAAACAATCGGAAACAAAAATGGCAGAAGAAATAAATAAAACAAACAAGCTAATGGAACAACAAGTTAAAGTTGCTAAGGCAGAGATTGTGAGAGAAATAAAGAGAGCACAAACAAATACGGGAGATGATACATATGCAAGTAAGCTTAAATCAGCGAATAGTGTACCAGTTATTTTGAAGCCTAAAAACCAACAAACAAGCGAACTAACAGAAAAAGAAGTGAAGGAGAAAATCAAACCATCGGATTTGAATATGACTGTTAAGAGAATTGCAAAGAGAAATGACGGTATTATAGCAATCAGTTGTGATAATGTGAGTGAGAGAAACGCTCTGTCAGATAAAATTAAAGAGAAGATGGGGAATGAGTACGAGGTACAGGCACCAAGGATGAGAAATCCTAAAATATTAGTAACTGGAATGAGTGAGGAACTGGAGAAATCTGTAATAGTTCGAGCAATAAAAAATCAAAACGATATTAATGATGTCAATTTGCAATGCATCAAGGTTTATAAGTCCAATAAAAATCCGCAGATTTTTAATGCGATTATAGAAACAGATGGTGAGGGATACAACAAAATTATGGGAAAAAAGAAAATATATGTTGAATGGGATAGATGCCCAGTATACGAAATCTGTAACGTTTTAAGGTGCTTCAAATGTTGGGGATTCAACCATACTGCCAAATATTGTAAAAATGATGGGCAGATTTGTGCTAAATGTAGCCAAACTGGTCATACGTATAGAGAATGTAGAAATAGTAGTAAATGCATTAATTGTGTAAAAGCTAAAGAAAGATTGAGATTGGCAGACATTGACATTGGTCATGACAGTAGAAGTGAGGATTGCCCTGTATTGATTAGAAGGAGAAAAATGGAAACAGAAAGAATAGCCTACTAGCAACCAAAGGAAATAAAAGGGATATATTTAAATATTGGCGGATTAACATCAAACTACAATGAACTGGAAATTCTATGCGAAAATCAAAAACCTGTCTTCATATGCATATCGGAAACCCACTTAACAGATGATATTGATGATAGTGAGATCATGTTAGAAAAGTACAATGTTGTTCGCTGCGACAGTACATCAAGACACACTGGAGGGGTATGTTTTTACATAGATAAAAAATGGAATTTCAATAAACTGGATGCCAAGGCCGTGGACAAACAATTTTGGTGGTTACAAATTGAAATATTTTATGAGAATGTAAAATTTTATTTAGTTGGAGTTTATCGATCGCCGAATAGACAACATTCGCCAGAAGGAAATTTTATAGCATATTTTGAGCAAGAGATGGAAAGATTTGTAGGAAAAGACTTTCTTGTAGTTGGTGATTTCAATATTGATTGGTTAGTCAACACTGCATCAAAAAAACGCATACAGGAAATTATCGAAGATAATTTTTTTAAACAAGTTGTCATGGAACCAACAAGAATTGCACACAATTCACAAACTTTAATTGACTATGTAATTACTAATATAAATAATATCAAAGTAAAAACAGAAAATAGTCTCAATATCAGTGATCATGAAACTTTACAAATAACTATCTCATCTCAAGAAGAAATCAATTACTGTAAGCCAACTAATATGCGAGTTCTGCAATTCAATAACACAATTCTGCGAGGGAAGCTAAATTGTAGTATGGTCAATGTTAATTCGATGTTTGCAAATTTTGAAGATTATTCAGATCTATTATTAAATGATATAAATTCTGCCTTGAAGAGTATGGTAATTTCAAGAACCATAAAAAATAAATCAAATCCGTGGTTCAACCAACACTTAAAATCAATGAAGCATAGAAAAATATATCTCCATAATATGGCCATATGGTATAACAATGAGTATTCATGGAATCAATACAGAATATTTAGGAATCAATACAAGAAACAGTTAAGCCTTGCCAAAGCAAATTACATCAATAGCAAAATAAGTGAATGTAGATCACAAAAAGATATGTGGAGATCTATTAAAAAGCTTGTGGTAAAGAAGGTGGACACTTGCGTAAACGAAATTGAAATTAATGGAAAAATTTTACGTAGCGAAAAAGACATAGCTGAAGGTTTGAATTTCTTCTTCATCCAAAGCATCAAAAATATATCTGATGGAATTGATTTTATAAATTATGAAAACATCATAAACGTAAATCCAGAATTAAAATTTAGATTCGAAATTTTGGATCTAACTCAAATAAAGGACACAATGAAAACCATGAACAACAAGAAAGATCAAAATATGTTGTCAGTAAATATGCTCACCCAAAACTTTGATATAGTAGGACCACATTTACAAAGAATAATAAATTCATCCCTCCAAAATGGAATTTTTCCCAAATGCTTAAAAGAGTCATGCGTTGTACCAGTTCAAAAAGTTCAAAATACTACTAATCCTGCGGAAATAAGACCCATAAATATGTTATCTACGTTGAGTAAACTAATGGAGAAGATAGTATACAACCAATTAAGCAATTACTTTGAAGGTAATCAATTATTATATCCAATGCAATCAGGATTCCGAAAAAATCATAGCTGCGAAGCCTTACTAAATCTAGTGGTATCAGGATGGAAAATCGAAATGGTCCAACGAAAAGCTATAGTTGCTGTTTTTCTCGATTTTAAACGAGCGTTTGAAGTAATAAATAGAGACATTTTGATAAAGAAGTTAGAACAATATGGAATCAAAGGGACTGAGTTGGCATGGTTTAGAAGTTATTTAAGCAATAGAACGCAGAGAACAAAGTGTGGAAATTACATATCAGCTCCAATATCTAATGAATTTGGTGTACCTCAAGGTGCAGTTCTTGGAACTCTTCTCTTTCTCATATATATAAATGATTTAGAAAAAGTTGTTGCAAACTCAAAAGTATGTATGTTTGCTGACGATACTCTGTTGTATGTAAGTGGAGAGGATGCAGAAGAATGTGTGCGAAAAGTAAATGAAGACCTTAAAGGAATTGAAACGTATTTAAAGATGAACAAGATTAAGATTAATACAAGCAAAACGAAAGCAATGGTATTAAACGGCAGTTCTACTCAAAATATTTGTATGGAAGGAGTAGAAATAGAAAAAGTAGAAGAAATCAAATATTTAGGAGTAATAATTGACAAACATCTTAAATTCGAAGCGCATTTTAACTATATTTGTAAAAAGATAGCCAAAAAGATTTCCTTTTTAAGAAGGATACGTAATCAAGTATCAACTATTTCTGCTATAAATATATATAATACCACAATTAAGCCACACTTTGAATATTGCTCAACGATATTGTTCATGGGAACATTACAATGGAAAGGAAGACTACAGAAGCTTCAAAACAAGGGAATGAGAACTATCCTCAAGTGTAACTTTTTAACACATATAAGCGACATGCTTGATGCACTGAAGTGGTTATCTGTGAATCAGAGAATTATGATGAACGCCTTGATATACATATTTAAAATAAAGAATGGATTGATGCCAAATTACATGCGTGAATATATAGTTTACGTAGCAGATGCCCAGCCCTATAACCTGAGAAATGCTATTGATTTTAGATTAGGATTTTCTTCAACAACTTTTGGTCAAAATTTACTGCTCTATAATGGCTTAAGAATGTATAATAATATGCCGGATGAAATAAAAATCGAAACAAATTTGTATAGGTTTAAGCAAAAAGTTATTACATACGTAAAACAAAAATTTTAATTAAATGAAATCCAATTCAAGTAGATATTTATACATATAATTGTACTTAAAAATAGCATAAATATTGCTAAATAAATGAATGAAAAAAAAAAAAAAAAAAAAAAAAAGAAAAAAAAGCATTTACTTCTATTGTTCGATTGTGGGTTTCGGAGTACAATTTCATCGTACAGACAGAATTCGAGTTACCAATTATACTTCCGCCCATTCCACGAATTTGGAAGTTCTTGGACTCAGTGGGTAACCGAAGCTTCTGTTGTAGCCTTCGGGACACAAAAGTTTTTTCCGATCCCTGATCAATAAAAGCACGGGCTGAAAATGTTTCCCCCAAATGGGAAATTTTCACAATAGCTGTTGGGAGCAATGTGTTTTCGGAAGAAGCTGATGGGTCTGCAATGAAGTGGGATGCAATTTGAGTTTGTGTGACACATGCGGGAATTTCTTCTGGTTGTGGAGGAGCAATAGTGGTATTGCTGACAGTTGTGGGATTGGCAACTGTATAATGCAAAAGTGTATGATGATCCTTCTTACACTGAGCGCAAACGAATTTGCTTTTACACTCTTTTCGGAGATGAGTGTATGAGAGGCAGTTTAAGCAAATTTTGTTTGAAAATGCAAATTCATTTCGAGCTCTAGGCTCAAGGGCTTTAAATTGAGGGCAATGTTTTAAAGCATGATTCATTTTACAAAATTTGCAGGGAAATTGTTGGTTTCCCTCTGTAGTAAAAGTGTGAGTTTCCAAATTCTTTCTTTTGGCGTTAGGTTTACCACCTTGAATGCAATTCAATCGTTCCACAACCTCATATCGATTGGTGAGAAATGTGTCCATTTCGGACCATTTTGGTAACTCTCTATGAGACTTTAGGGATTGTTCCCATAGAGCTAGTGTGTCATGAGGTAGTTTTGTTGAGCAAACATAAACTAAGATTGGATCCCAATCGTTAGTCGGAATACCTTGAGCCTTGAGAGATGCTAGGCAGTCATTAATGGTAATTTGTATCTCTTGGATTGATTCGCTGCTTTCCGTGAGAACAGGCTCGAGATTGAGGAGTATTTTTAACTGATTGTCAACCAGTATGCGTTTATTTTCATACCGGGATTTGAGAGCCTCCCAGGCTAATGAAAAATTTTCCCCACATAGTTTGTATTTCTTTACTATGGTGGCGGCCTGACCTTTAACTTTAAGGCGAAGGTGGTACAATTTTTGAACCGCGGACAACTTGGGATGTTCACCATACACGGCGGTGAACATGTCCCTGAATGCGGGCCACTCCTCATAGCCTCCGTAAAATATCTCCGTATCGCACGGGGGAACTTTGATACAAGAGAATGATTTATCTTGTGCGTGGGATTCTTCGAAATTGTGATTCGAACTGAAATTTGTGGGTTCTATTAAAGCTTTCTGAGCGTCAAGTATCTCAGATTTGCACTTATGAAACTGCTTTGTACAATTTTCATATTTTTCCCTCGCAGACTCTAACAACCGTCTTTTCTCGGTGTCCTCATTCTTGAGGTTTGCGAGATCGGTTGTACACAATCTCCGGTATGATTTTTGTACTGTGCTCCAACGATCGTGAAGATCCTGAAGAGTGACTTCCAAGAGGGTGTCCGTCAGAACACCACTCTTTTCAAAATCAGCACAAAACGTGACAAGGTCATCCGAATCAAAAATGAAATCTTCCATGGCAAAATGAATATACTATTAGTAAAGAGTGGACTGTATCGGATATATTTCGACCGAGATTTGTCGATATTACAGAAAAAGTAAAATTAAATACTCTTTTCTGCTTAAAAAATGCTTAATTTTCAACCGCAAAAAGATCACTTTCAGAAGGAAAATATTTTATCACTATATTAATTTATTCAGTTTTCATACGTAATCCAAAATCAGGAATTGGTAACAATTAAATTTCCGCACTTGACCAATTTCTTATTGATATTTCAAACGATCTTTATGGATTGACTTACCCTTCTAATACCAATGGAAAGGATAATTCTTTTTGACAAAAATTCCAGAAATGTATATTCAAAACTTTTTGTGTGTTTGATTTCTTTTTTTTTTCACTGTGCTTAAATCTGCGAAAACAGACCTATTGTGAGAATTTTGTTTTCTTCTTATAATTTGAAAGAGCGCCTGGCCGTACAAACACACATACAGAATATACTCTACACTTTTTATATTTTTAATTGCAAAGGGAGTGATCACAAGAGAATGGGTGAAACTGTCATCTATATTTAAGAGAATAAGGAGAGACTCTTTTTTATATTTATATATATCGTAAATAAAGAGATGTTGAGATAAATGTTTCAAGACTTAAAAAGAGTTGATGAATATCGTGTGACTTAATACCATTCGATATTTCGTTATCGAAAAGATAATATTTATTAAAAGTTCATGGAATGAGAAATGAATATGATAAAATCAAATTTTATGAACTTACAGGTTTCGATTTTATATTGGGATTTTATATTGGGAATCGATGGTTCAATATTGATTAGTTATTCCGCTGGAAGATGAAGTTATCCAATTTTTATATGTTATATTTATCTATTCCTTATGTTCACTTTCTTTCATTTTGGATTATTTCATATGAAATGGAATTTTATGTAAACACGTGGAATTTCGTATTTCTTTTGTTTTATTTTGGTTTCACTTGTACTTAAAGAAAAGCCGCAATCGTCATGCTAACACATATTTTTTTTTTCAAGAAAGGTAGAATGTAAAAACCGTTATACACGAAGCCTTTTCATTGGGGTTTCTCAGCCCGAAATGAATAATTCTTTCAAATGTACAGTTAATACCTTATATTTCATAAAATTTTCAATGATTCGTTTTCCAAAAATATACAATTAGGAAAATATAATTTTTTCTGAAAACTCGCGTAATTTGGGACTATGCACCCGCGAAAGTCTTTATTGATCGATTTTAATCAGAATTTCCCAAATATATAACTAATTACGAATTCTTTATAATTAGCACAATTTATTGCAGCCTTTTCGTTTCTTTTCACAAAATTTTACGTCTTTCGTATCCAAAATACCGATTTTTCGTATTTATTTTTTTGAAGACCACGCGGTTTAATGGAAGTGGGAGAAAGACTGATACGTCAATTAAGCCAAACTGGGAGTGTAAGCTTAAGAAACAGAGACGTTCGCTAATAATGTCCAGTGATGATTATTTTAGAATACTACAGGTAGCTGTCCAAAGACGCACGAAGGACCATGTTTAATGATTTAACTACCATTAGAAATCAACTTCCATAAATAATTAAATTATCAAATTGAGTTGCGGGACATGCAACTTTAAAGGACTTCCAGAGAAAAGCTCCTTTTGATTTACTTTTTATTTAGGAATATTATTTTACCTATTCGCTGGATACAAACAAGAGAATCGTTTGTGGGAAAAAAAGAGAATTGGAGTCAGAGTTTTTGGAGTCAATCTTACATTTTATTTCCGCTTATGATCTGCAATCGTTGATGGTTACGATGGTAAAAAAGACTGATTTCTATTCATTAGGCAGTTCTTTACCTCGGTTTTAAGGTATAAAAAGAGAAAGATATATGAATACAAATTTGTTTTAAAGAATTCATGGTTGTTTTTAAAAGTAATAAATTGATAATAACGTACTAATAATAGTTAATTTCAGCTGTTAGATTTGAATTCATTTTAGACAAATATATAAAAATAAAATAAAAGGAGAAACTATGTTAAACAATAAGTCTTAACCCTTTCACTACCGATGTCCACCTGGGAGGACATTCGAAATCGACTCCAAACTCTATTTCCCCACTTAGTTTTGATTTATTTCTCAATGTTATTTTAAAGTAGAGGCTTTAATCTAAATAACCCATAAATATTTTCCATATTGGTGAGCACTAAAATGCATTTTTATAAACTTATTTAACAATAAACGAAAAATACGACATTTTGAGTCCATTTTTCTAATGTAATAGGTCAAATAACGCTTATTTTCATAGAGCTATTTGGTCACAATTCAAAAATCAAGTTTTCAGAACAAACTCATATAGCTCTCGAAGTAATTGAGGTAGGTCCTCAGAATTACAATTTTTATTCTACATGCTGTTAATACAAGTAAAAACAGAAAGTAGTGAAAGGGTTAAGATATATTTGAAGCGTTTTTATCTTAAATCTAAAGGTTTAGGACGATATCTTTAAATCATAAATGTGTTTCTTCAGTTTAATTTATTTTAATTTAGTTTAAGGAAATTTAGTATAAAGACATACGACATTAACGGAGGGAAGCCAATTTCCAAAATGTGTGCCCTAATTGTAATAAAAAAAAATTGAAGCAAAGAATAAACTTTGTTTTAACAAAAATTCTATTATTTTAAAGAAATTTGTGCTTAACATTTTGTAAATTGTGCATCCAAAAATTTAGGTTGTGTAATCGTTAATATCGTTTAAAAATTTTTTGTTAGTGTAGGAAATCAATTTATTCATACATTTTTATGTAGTGGTCAGATTTTTAGAATTGTACCTCGAGCTGTGTGAACCTCGAGCTAGTCTATAAAATGGAGATCCCTTATTATTGAGGCGAAAAAATCTGGCTGCGCATTGCTATGAGAGAAGTCAGACGATAAGTTGCGATCATGAACCGTGCTGCAATGCACATGATTAATGATTTCTCTGAACATGGTAGAATATTCATCTCCTGTACGTTTGTACCTTTCGAGGATAAGCGCGAACGAAGAAGCCAATAATATTTGTATCACAGCCAGTACACCAGAAGAGGTAAACTTGTACCAGGCTTTGAGGCTTGTCTATGTCGTGGCAGTGTACACTGATCTATGTGCGAAATGTGCCGATCTAACAAAAAAGGAAAATAACCTCCAATGGAAACAGTTCACAAAGAGAAATCAGAACATGGCAGAAATTGTGAATATGCACGCAAAGAAAAAAAAAACGTTTGGAAAACGTGTACCGAAAACGTTTTTCTTTTGTTAGAGTTTTTTGAATTGCTTCGAAAATTTTAAACTTTTATCACCAAAAAAATTCGTTTGTTACAAAATTTTTATTTTTTCAATAAAAAAAGTTATATTTGAAACGACAACACAGTCCATTTCGTTTATATCAAATACTGTTCTTTTCTGACTTTAGGTCTTTAATAAGAGACATTTTACAGTTCAAAATTTAATATACTACAATGTAATGTTGAACATTTTTTTCGGAATCTTTCGAACATATCTGGAATATATGTGAAAAATAAACAAAAACAAAAAAAATGGTCGAAGCAGAGATCGAACCCACGACCCTTGGCATGCAAGTCGGACGTAGCAACCACTGCTCCACGGTACCAAACTAAATGTTTGTTTCTGTTAAATAAACTTTGTTTATTCGGTTCGTGGGCGCCGCAAGCTATGCTATATAAATATAACTTATATGGATAATTATCTATTGATGACCATAACAGGTACATAGCTCAGTGGTTAGTGTGTTGGCTTACAAAGTGCATGGTCCGCGGTTCGATTCTCCGTCCAGGCGAAAGGTAAAAAAATGTAAAAAATTATAAAATCGTATAATTTCTTCTACATTGTTGGTATTACAGGAAAAGTTGTTAAGAACTAAAAAACCTAGTGGATGTGAGGGAAAATGCATTTAGCAAGAAAACAATGATTCTTTTTTTTGTTTTAGTTAGTCTTTATGAAATTGTTTTTACATCCTGGAAAAGAATAAACGTTTATCACAAAAAGTATATACTTTTCTTCCAAATACACTTCCTTACAGCGAAAAGCAAATGAGAAACGAAGTTTGTTTGTCTAAAATTTCGTTTGGCAGGAAAGAATTATATTTTGCGTGTATAATTAAAAATGATTGATAATAACAATTCATCGAATATTTGCTACAATAAGCGTCCAAAATCTAATAAGCCTTAATCCTGCTGCAATCGACAAAAAAATGATCTAGTATGATTACCCCAAACATGTTTCAAGAGCAAAATGTTATTTTTGAAATGAGAACATGGAACATTTTTGTAGCAAAAATTTAGTTTTCTCGGCAATCATATACATGGTTGCTGAAATCGAGATAACATGATTGCGACAAACATGTTACATGTTCACCGCTATTATTTATTTAAATTTTTGGTGAATTTCTTGTGTGGAGGGTATGTAATATTCAGCATGACCGAACTTTCGGCTGTATATTCTTCTTATCTTTACGAAGTTTTGTTTTTTCTTCCAACATTTCTATTTCGCAGATTCGCATTTCGGTGATTCATACGATATCGCATATCACCTCGTATCGTATGATGTTTTTATTGTTTTGTCGTCTTTCGAATGGAGGTATAAATTTAGTTGTTTATTTATAATTTTTTGAAAATAAAACATTTCGTTTCCATTGAACTTTGCAAACATTCATCGCCATAAAGGGAAGTATAGTGTGAAGGGTCCTCTAGCGGAATTGGGGATAGAAAATAGATTTGCACAATTGAATTGTTCGAACAAGTTTTAAATGAAAATCCAAACACAAATGATAACGAATGAAATGTATCTATAGACATCCTATTGTGATAGGGAGTTTTACATTGCTATGGGTATTTTTTTTATTGGAGTAACAAATTTGTTTGGCATGATCTACTTGTACAACTTGAGAAAATTACGGTCGTTCTTCGTAAATTTAATGCATGAAATAAACGAAGCTTATTATGGTATAAAGCAGCGCAAATGGAAACGGAAAGAAGTTCCACTTGAAGAGGGGTGAGGAGGGGGACGGTCAGTTGTGAGCTGCACATGTAAAAAAAAATATATTATATTCTCGAAACGTTTTATTAAAATTGAGCCAATAAAACAAATTCGTTGATATAACAAAATGTCCAATAACGAAACGTTTCATACTATGAATGAATATATCATTGCCTGAGGTTAGGTTAGGTTAGGTGGCAGCCCGATGTATCAGGCTCACTTAGACTATTCAGTCCATTGTGTTACCACATTGGTGAACTTCTCTCTTATCACTGAGTGCTGCCCGATTCCATGTTAAGCTCAATGACAAGGGACCTCCTTTTTATAGCCGAGTCCGAACGGTGTTCCACATTGCAGTGAAACCACTTAGAGAAGCTTTGAAACCCTCAGAAATGTTACCAGCATTACTGAGGTCGCATAATCCACCGCTACAACATTTTTTGGTGTTCGGTCGAAGCAGGAATCGAACCCACGACCTTGTGTGTGCAAGGCGGGCATGCTAACCATTGCACCAAGGTGGCTCCCTATCATTACCTTATTAAACATTTTTCGTTGTATCAATGACATGAAATTCATTGACTCGAATTTAATTAATTTTTTTTGTGTGTGGTGCCTTCTCATAGTGAAACAGAACTTGTTGCTTCAACAATTGGATCAGATAGTCAATGTGGATTACATTTTGAGAATTCCTGAAAAATGTGGCCAGATGTGGCCAGATGCAGTAAACTGCATCGACTGTTTATTGATCTCCGGAATGTACAAGTAAATCCATTTCGATCGATGTCTACTTCGTAGGACATAATGGACATTCATGCAAAAACTATACCTAATATTATTTCGGAATTTTTTTTGTACTTTTTTCTCACATTTCGACAGATATAATAGGCCAAATAGCGGTTATTTTCGTAAGGCCGTTTGGTCACAATTCAAGAATCAAATTTTCAAAACAAACGCATATATGTTATCAGTTTTGTCATTTCAGCCTACGGGGCATACATGGATAAAATTAAAAATTTTACTTCCGCGGGGTTTTGAACCTGTGTCAGTTGACTTTTTCACTTCCATGGTTTTTTGAGAAGAGTTTGCAAATTGCAAAAAAATATTCATTTATACAAAAATATCTGCCGAAAATATCAAGTGCTTCGAAAAGCTCCACGTTGACCACACTGTTCGTAGTCAATTGAATTTTGTATTTGCAACCCTATTGCAACAGCCTCATCCAAATGAAACTTATATACAAATGCAATGATTTTAAATATTTGTCTATTTGATTTTTATTTCTGTTTGTGTTAATTTTTATTTATTTTTATTTTTTTTGCTTTATTTTCTTAACACAATTATTCTCAGCCATTGGTAAGTGGTGGTATGTGAGAGCTGTGAGCGTATATTTGCAGTGAGTGTGGGAGAATCGACGACTATCGTCGGCGTCACGTCGATTCCTCTATAATTTTGTTTCGAATTTTTATTCACAAACCAAACGAATTTGAAGCAAAGTACAATAACAACATTTGCATAATTTCTTTGCCCGCTATGTTTTCTGTTGCTGTTGTTGGCGACTGTTACAACAAACTAGGTTAATTTGTGCCATCTAAACGAGTCGCGACGGGGCGTGATACGCGGTAGAAGAGTTGTGGAGGAGGAGATTGAATGCTCTGTCTTTCGGTCGATGTTCTTTCTTTCTTTTCTTGTGTAAACATTAAAAACAAACTTGTTTTTTATCGCATTTTAATTATCATTATTTTCTACTGTGTTAATAAAATTTCTTTTTTCCTCATAAGCTTTTTCCGTTTTTGGTTGCTATATCATTTCAAGAAATTCATAATTTCCGTTTGTGTTCGCTCAGGTATTTTTTGCAATATTTCTCAAAATTGAAAAGCATTTGTCAAAAAAATGTTGATCATTCTTTTTGGGTTTATGACGAGACATTTTGGAAATTTGGTTTTGGTAAAAAAATAATAAAGCCTTGAAAAATGCTTCAACAATTCAATTTTAAACTATTAACAAGCACGCATATGCTCGGGGCACACATTTATTGATTATAAATTATGTCATGTGTGAAAAGAAAAACTCAGATTTTGATTTACTTCAAATATGTCATTTCAGCAAGTATTCCTAACAAATTGCAATGGCCTTGAAGTGGAAATATTCCATAAAGGGTTAAAAGCCTGTTCGATTTTATTAACAAGTTTTAATTATAATGGACTATATATGACATAGTATTTCCATACACGTAGAGAAGAAACATGCTTGTCATTCGAAGAGCAAAATAATATGATAGGAGCTATTCTTACGGCAATCATGTAATATTTTCAACTGCAACCATATTTGCTCAGTGAACATGGTTCTAAGAAAAATAAAATTGTCCTAATCTAAAATGTTATTATATTGATAAAAAGAATTTTGTTTGAGTCAAAAGACAATAGTTACGATCTAAAATGTTATGGTATTCGCCAAAAACGTTTTTCTTCCAGTTAAAAGAACATCGGCACAACCCAAAATGTTTTGATCTTTATAAAATTTTTTTTTCGTCGTCAAAACAAATAAAACACAAAATGAACTTTATTTACTTGTTTTTATTTATCTATAAACTAATTCATTGTTTATTTGTATTTATAATGACCCAAACACATTTTGCAATATCCGTTTTTACCATACCGGATAGAGGAATAATAGATCGATCTTTCACATATACATCTAGATGCCCATCTTTTTCTATTTGGCCACGGTGAGGGCACCATCGTATCGGTTAGGTTAGGTGGCAGCCCGATGTATCAGGCTCACTTAGACTATTCAGTCCATTGTGATACCACATTGGTGAACTTCTCTCTTATCACTGAGTGCTGCCCGATTCCATGTTAAGCTCAATGACAAGGGACCTCATTTTTATAGCCGAGTCCAAACGGCGTTCCACATTGCAGTGAAACCACTTAGAGAAGCTTTGAAACCCTCAGAAATGTCACCAGCATTACTGAGGTGGGATAATCCACCGCTGAAAAACTTTCTGTGGAGGATTATCGCATCGATTGTCGCACTGAACAAAATATTGTCGTGGGACCAAAGATTTCATGTCCCTAAAATATGAATGCGAATTTTGCTTAGCATAGAGACGCATTTCTTTGATATAAAGTTTTTATACCCTCCATCATAGGATGGGGGTATATTAACTTTGTCATTCCGTTTGTAACACATCGAAATATTGCTCTAAGACCCCATAAAGTATATATATTCTGGGTCGTGGTGAAATTCTGAGTCGATCTGAGCATGTCCGTCCGTCCGTCTGTTGAAATCACGCTAACTTCCGAACGAAACAAGCTATCAACTTGAAACTTGGCACAAGTAGTTGTTATCGATGTAGGTCGGATGGTATTGAAAATGGGCAATATCGGTCCACTTTTACGTATAGCCCCCATATAAAGGGACCCTCTGATTTGGCTTGTGGCATATTTCATCCGATCCGGCTGAAATTTGGTACATGGTGTTGGTATATGGTCTCTAATAACCATGCAAAAATTGGTCCACATCGGTCCATAATTATATATAGCCCCCATATAAACCGATCCCCAGATTTGGCTTGCGGAGCCTAAAAGAGAAGCAAATTTCATCCCATCCAGCTGAAATTTGGTACATGATGTTGGTATATGGTCTCTAACAACCATGCAAAAATTGGTCTATATCGGTCCTTAATTATATATAGCCCCCATATAAACCGATCCCCAGATTTGGCTTATGGAGCCTCTAACAGAAGCATATTTCATCCGATCCGGCTGAAATTTGGTACATGATGTTGGTATATGGTCTCTAATAACCATGCAAAAAATTGGTCCACATCGGTCCATAATTATATATAGCCCCCATATAAACCGATCCCAGATTTGGCTTGCGGAGCCTAAAAGAGAAGCAAATTTCATCCGATCCGGCTGAAATTTGGTACATGGTGTTGGTATATGGTCTTTAACAACCATGCAAAAATTGGTCCATATCGGTCCATAATTATATATAGCTCCCATATAAACCGATCCCCAGATTTTGCTTGCGGAGCCACAAAGAGAAGAAAATTTCATCCGATCCGGCTGAAATTTGGTACATGATGTTGGTATATGGTCTCTAACAACCATGCAAAAATTGGTCCATATCGGTCCTTAATTATATATAGCCCCCATATAAACCGATCCCCAAATTTGGCTTGTGGAGCCTCTAAGAGAAGCATATTTCATCCGATCCGGCTGAAATTTGGCACATGGTGTTGGTATATGGTCTCTAACAACCATGCAAAAATTGGTCCACATCGGTTCATAATTATATATAGCCCCCATATAAACCGATCCCCAGATTTGGCTTGCGAAGTCTCCAAGAGAAGCAAATTTCATCCAAGCCGGTTGTAATTTGGAACATGGTGTTAGTATATGATCTTTAACAACCGTGCCAGAATTGGTCCATATCGGTCCATAATTATATATAGACCCCATATAAAACGTTCTCCAGATTTGACCTCCGGAGCCTTTTGGAGGAGCAGAATTCATCCGGTTCAAATTAGGAACGTGGTGTTAGTATATGGTCGCTAACAACCATACCAAAATTGGTCCAATCACTCAATCGGTTCATAATCATGGTTGCCACTAGAGCCAAAAATAATCTACCAAAATTTTATTTCTATAGAAAATTTTGTCAAAATTTTATTTCTATAGACAATTTTGTCAAAATTTTATTTCTGTAGAAAATTTTGTCAAAATTCTATGTCTATTTTGTCAAACTGAATTATATACGTATTGGATCGATCTTTTTTGATTTAATATATACCTCGTATGGACTTACATAAAATTTATAAGATGGTGTTAGGAGGTTTTAAGATACCTTGCCGTCGGCGAGCGTTACCGCAACTTAAGTAATTCGATTGTGGATGGCAGTGTTTAGAAGAAGTTTCTACGCAATCCATGATGGAGGGTACATAAGCTTCGGCCTGGCCGAACTTACGGCCGTATACACTTGTTTTTCCTTGCCCAAAGGCGATAAACTTCAATGAAGTCGCTTTGTCCTTATAATTAATTCGACTTAAAAATGGGTATCGTAACATGAAAGAAAAAAATTTTTTGGAGTAAGGTTAACTTGACTTAATAATTCAGAAAAATTCTATAAAATTAATTAAATTGTCTTTAAATTTTTTGTATTTTTGCATCTTGACTACATTAACAAAATATTTACGTGTACTTTTAGGATGCTTAATTTACAAAATATTAAGTATAAATTTCTTTAAAATAATGAAA
Source organism: Haematobia irritans (assembly GCF_050003625.1). Lineage (NCBI taxonomy): Eukaryota > Metazoa > Arthropoda > Insecta > Diptera > Muscidae > Haematobia > Haematobia irritans. The sequence continues at coordinate 60,528,884 of NC_134399.1, read as the reverse complement.
TTTTAATTAAAATAAAGTTTATAATCTTTGCTTAAAATATTTAATCTTTAGATTTAAGACCGCTTCAAATATAGGGTAAGATTTATTTTGAGGATTTAGTATCTTTGGTTTAAAGTTTTTTTTTTTTTTGGGAATTAGGAAAACATTTTTTACTTTGAACACTGAAAAAACAGTGAACCCATCAGATTTTTTTAGAAAATTTTAACTAAATTGTATTACAAACGACGACATCACGCAGATATCATAAATCTTTTCGACAAATTCGATAAAACTTATTAGTTATTATTAATTATTTCACTTGTTAAAGAAAATTTTTTAGTTTGAAGGAAAAAATTGGAGTCTAAAATGGCAAGAATGTTTTTAGTGTCACACGAAGTTCAAGACGGTCGCATTTTTAGTAAAATTTACAAATTTAAAGAAATAATGAACTATTTTGTGAGAAGTACGAATTTAGCAAATCTTTATGCTTCATTTGTGTATAATTTTGTCTTGTTTTTTAAGTTCCTTTGACTAACGTACGCAAAAAATATTAGAGTGGAGTAAACTTTCTCCAAACATAATAATCCATGAACTGAAATAAAGTTAAATTGGCTTTAGTGAAAAAGAGGGTTCACATTTTTTGAGTGAAGTATCCGTTATAATTTGGATTTATTAACTGACAATTGTTTTTACGTGAATAGCTTTATTAATATACCACGAAAAGAGGATGAAAATTCGTTAAATTTAATCTCTATCCTAATTTTAATTTTATTGATCCTAGATTTAAAGCCACACAAGTCGCTAAAAACTTCTTTACTTTAAAGAAGACGCATCTTTAGCTCGGAATCAATACCAAAATCCTTACGGAAAGGTCAAAATCTTTGGACAAATTTTTGTTGAGTGTTCAAAGCAAAAAAGTGTTCAAAAAATAGGTCATGTTTTTCAACAGTTTATTTTAAATATGATTTTGCTTAGGTTAGGTTGGGTTAAAGTGGCAGCCCTATTAAGTTTCTGGCTCACTTAGACTATTCAGTCCATTGTGATACCACATTAGCTAAAAATGCCTATTACATATGGGCACTTCTAGTTGTAACCGCTGAACCTTCTCGATTATTTTCTTCTGTTGAACCAACCAGATTGTTCCAAAAACATTAGCAGACTGCTTACGTTAACGCTTTCCAGGTCCGCCAGTAATCTAAAGCTATATGCCTCTAAAATTTGCTTATGCCTTACACAAAATGCATGACGCTCACACAAGAGGTTTTTGATTCCTTTTATTCCGAATCATGATAGCTCATACTTCGCACCAATAGTTTTTGCAAAATCGCGTATCAGGCAGCGACCCGTTATAGCAGATATCAGGAGTGATATCTGACGTCTCGAGCGCACTAGCATATCCAGTGTGCGGTTTAAATTTAAATGGGCCATATTTGCTCGGTGTCGTTACAACCCTTGCAATTCTCCCATCGTACATTTGCCATCCAATTTGGAGCCATTGAAACATAGCATAATTTCTACTGGAAGTCGAGTCTGAATTTGGAAATTAAAGTTGAGGTTGTAATACGTTTTTGAAGGACTTTGATATCAAGTACGCAAAACCGAAATTTAAAAGAGAATTGTGTCTTAAAAGTATCCTTACTTGAATTCTCCGCTTCTTTGGTTCGGAATCAATACCAAAATATTAGAGTAAAGGCAAAATATTTGAAACCTGATATGCTGGTTTTCAGTGGGGTTTTGTTAAAAGTCTCATTTTCGGTGGACCGATAAAACCGGTGTTTTCAAGGCCTCAACAGCCGGCTTTCGTTTGTGTTGGGAATTAGATCTGGATATATTAATAAACTGCAATAAAGAAACTCTAAATAGATGCAACGTATGAAATATAAATTAAATAGTTACTTTTGCGAATATTTCATAGATTTTCTTAAATTTTTATAAATGAAATGAATAAAAACTATGAAGAATTTAGAAGAAAAACATTCCTTAAAAAAAGTTAAAATTTCGAATTTTAATGAAATTGTTCTTTATTTTAAAAACAATTATTTTAACAGAATGTTTAGATCACTTTGCGAAGAGAATTCTTTCGGTGCGGTGCAGTTTATGCGCCTATGATTAAAATTTTTGTGAAAGAATACTGTGGAGACCCATTGGTGTGCTTCACTTTCTGTAAAGACTCCATTTGCCTAAAATTTCGTGTGGGCGGCATGATTTTACTGCGTGTACACTTTTATATAGTAAACCGAAATGTCTAAAGAGATTTCGTCAAAAGATTTTATTTTTTTTTTGTACGAAGTTCTTAACAAGCATAAAATATCGAATTTTATAATTCTCTACTAACAGTTGTTGTGAATTCAAAAATAAATAATAATATTATTAATTAGTTAATGACTTGTTTCCGTTTTCACATTATAATAATTTTCTGGTTTAACTTTTGCATTAGCATTTAAATCACATCATGCTATCATTTAGTGGTGTATAAAAATTTTAAAAATAACCTATATACTACTGTGGACAAAAATTAGTAGGTAATTAAAATTTCGCACGTAGGAAATTTGTCTTTATTTATTGGATCCCTTTGTACCGGATCTTACATTAGCTGAAATATTTGTATCTGACCATATCCGATACTAGAGCCAAGTTCCGCGCAGACGAAGGAATTCAATTTAATGACAAATAATTCAACTATATTTTCTTTATATTTCCAATGTGAACTTTAAGTTTAATTATAATTATTAGTTTATATTAATTCCAAATTATTGCATACAAAACAAATTGCGGTCAAATAACAACATTTTAAAACTTCCGATCTATATGCTCTGTTTGGTTTCGTATACAGATAAGCTTCTGTGACATCAGCTGCTTCTTCCGATAAGGCATTATTTTTTTTTTTAATTTTGGCATATGCGATTGCCAAAAAGAACAACTTTGCCAAATGTTGCTTTTATTTTTTGAAGAACGAATGCTTCATTCACTGCCCTCATATTGCGATAAATTATTTAAATAAAAATGAAAACAAACATTTTGGCTCTTAATTATAGATATTACGCCATTTGTTTTTATAGCCTTTTTTGAGAAGATTATTTAATTCAAGTTTTTTTTTAACGATTCACTTTCCATTTTTCAAAATAAACAATAAAACGAATTAGATGACCAACCATATATAATGATTTTTTATTGAATTATCATTAATCTATTAAAGATATACTTACACTGAAAAAAAATATTGTCGTGAGGTCAAAGATTTCATGTCTTTAAAATACGAATACAAATTTTGCTTAGCATAGAAGACGCATTTCTCTAAAATAATGTTATTTTCCTTGTCCAAAAGTCGATAAACTTTTCAATGAAGTCGTATTGTCCTTATAATTAAGTGATTTGACTTAAAAATGGGTATCTTAACATGAAAGAAAAAATTTATAGGCAAAGGTCAACTTGACTTTAATAATTCAGAAAAATTCTTTAAATTTAATGAAATTGTCTTTAAATTTATTGTCTTTTTGCATCTTGACTACAAAGCAAAAAATCGTTCAAATATAGGACATGTTTTTCAAAACTTTATTTTAAAGAAGTTTTTTACTTCAAACATAGCATAATTTCTACTGGAAGTCGAGTCCTAATTTGCAAAATAAAGTTTCCGTTAACTCGTTTTTAAATGACTTTTATAGCATATGAAGAAAAAAAGCTGAGAAAGCGCAAAATTAAAATTTGCTTCCTAGAAGCAAGTACACAAAACCTAAATTTAAAAGAGAATTGTGTCTTAAAAGTATCCTTACTTGTATTCTCCGCTTCTTTGGCTCGGAATCAATACCAAATTTTTTAAAGTAAAGACAAAATCTTTGGAACCGAGTATGCTTTTTTTTCAGTGTACGCATAAAATACTGTAACAAAAACGAGTACAATTGAACATTCCTAATAAGATTTTACGAACCCGTACACATCTGGTTAAAAATGAATTCATGTAGAAATATTTTGAAAATTTTCTATTAAAGCAGTTCATGTTATTAAAACAAACTATTATATCATGTTTAGATTTTGATTTAGGACTGGCTATAAAAATAGGACTGGCTATACAAATGAGGTCCCTTGCCATTGAGTTAAACATAGAATCGGGCAGCACTCATGAAATTTGATGCCGTGTTTTACTACACCGAAAGAATTCTCTTCGTTAGTTTTACGAGAAGTTCTTCATTGACTAATCTTCGTAAATTCTTCATTAAAACAACACACAAAAAAGTGTACCCTATATTTCACTAAAGCGGATTTAGTTCTACACAGAAAAATCCGTAGTTAAACTAACGCAAAAGTTAACTTATTTTTATTGGAACAAAATTATTTGCTTGTAGTTAAATTTTATTATTTTTATCGAATTTTTCCACAGCTTAATGAAATCTTACTTTATTTAAGTATGTCTCAAAAATTTTATGAACTAAACGAGAGTATAAAGTTCAATGACCGTACACATAAGTTCAATTTGAACTAAAACAAATGATAATTTTCGTACGATTCCCAAAAATAGTAAGAATGAACTACAGTATAGTTAAAATGGTCATGATTTGGCGCCAATCATTTTCTTCTTTACTTTTAGTTAAATTTTTCTTCTATGAGATTATGTAATTTCGTGAACTGCAGTTAAAAAGTACAACAGGGCGTTAAAATTTCCTGGTTTTAACAACGCTTTGAGGAAATCCTAAAATGTGGAATAAAATTTAGTTCAATTTTCGTTCGTGGTAGTTCATTCTTCCTATAAAACAGTTCACTTTTTTCGGTGTATTTTAGTTTATGGAATTATTACGTTTAAGATAGTTTCCATGACTTTATTAATTGTTTGCGTACGTTAGTTCAATTAACAAAAACAGAGGAAAAAATTATACACAAATGAAGCATAAATATTAATTAAATTCGTGTCTCCCACAAAATAGTTGAATATTTCTGAAAATTTGTAAATTTTACCAATAATGCGCACCTCTTGAACTTCGTATGGCACTAAAGACATTTTTGCAATTTTGAACTCCATTTTTTTCCTTCAAACTACGATTTTTTTCTAATAAGCGAAAACCAAAAATATTTTTGTCTCAAAAATTTTCTTGAATTTGTGAAATCGGCGTGACATCCCAACAAAAAAGTGTCGCCAAAAAGTAGTGAAAATGTTCTTTTTGGATCCGGAAGTGGCACAAAATTGGCGCAGAAGCGATGAATTTAACATGGGCTTGACGGATGTCCACCAATATGCATCGCTTCTTTAGATGTGATCCAAATTCAGTGTTTTGCACGTGAATTAAGAAATTTTTTGATATTTTGATAAATATTTTTTAAATTTTTTTATGATTTTTAATGCATTCATGATTTTGATTTTTATGCATTAAGACCTCAAAAATTTTTATATTTTTTTAAAAATTCGCATTTTTTCTAGATTGCATTTAGCATTTTTAAATAAATTGTTCCATTTTATTCTCTCTTACTGCGTTTATAAACTATTTAAAACAAAAAAGTTTAAATTACCTATTAAAAATATGAAAAAAGCGACTTATAAAAAGATGATTGAAATGAACTTCCTGTACAGTTAAAATAAAGAACATCTTTGGGAGGGCATTTTTGGAAGAGCTTTTAATGCTATGCCTTTAGAAGAACTTCCAATTTGTTTTGCTGCACACAAAAAAAATTTTTTTGATTTCAATCACGAAAATCGCGGATTCAATCATTTTTTTAATTGAAATGTCTTCAATCACGAAAATGATAGTATCAATCACCCATTTTGATTGAAAACCAACACGATTTTTAATTAAAAATTTAATTGACTTTTGTCACGGAATCAATTAATTGTGTGATTGAATCAATTAAAAACGTGATTGATTTTTAACATAAAATTCAATCACAGTTTTAATTGAATCAATTAAAATTTTAATTAATTTCGCGACAAAAATCAATCAACTATTTGATTCATTCAATTAAATAATTAATTGAAATTGGCTATAAATTTCGATCAACAAATTTATATATTGCGACCCCAAAATCGTATTTAGTTTTATTTGAAATAAAAGAAAATGTGTGTTTCTCATAAAACATATTTAATATTTTATTATTTTTTGAATTATGCAATAGACAAATAAATTTGGTTCTTGTCATTTGTGTTTTGTTCTAACATAACTTACAAATACAATTACTATCAATAACAACTATAGGGTGAAAAAATAAATGCCTATATGCAAAACAATTTATTGACAGTTTATCGAATGAATTTGTATGGCAAAAGTAGGCTTGAGGTTTTCTTTAACTTTTTTGCATATGGGGGAAATTATATAAATCACTATCTTCCTTATAATAATAACCATGTTAGCATATTCCATCTAATATGTAGATGCGCCTAGATTTCCAATAAATCAGCAGCCTTAGTTTTTCTGAAAGTAAACAAAATAATTCGAATTTAATTTTGTTCAATTAAAAGTTAATTTTGTTAAACATTACCTGCATAGAATATCAAGTTCAATTCTTAGTTCCAGGTTGCAGATTTATAATCTTCTTTTGCAGTGGTAGTCTTTTAGCATAAAAAGGAGCTCGGTAATTTAATTTTAGTAACAATTCCTTTCCAAAATTTCCACACATTGAAATCGTCTATTAAAATTTGAACCACTCAAAGACAAAAATAATGGGAAAGCAATGTAATATTTGGTATTATATTGATGATACTTTGCAAATTCTGGAAATAGGAAAAATATAAATGGAAAATACATATTTTTATTATTTTCGGATATTTTTCATTTTTTTTAATCCAAAAGAAAGAACTTTTTTACAATTACATAATTCAGCTCATTAGTTTACATATCAGATATACTGCTCTCTATTTGGGTTCAAACTGAAAAAGGCAGGTAAAACAAAAATGCAATTTAATGCCAACGCCACTTCGCAACTTCAAGGTGAATCTTCCAACAAACCCATACCACTCTTGGTTTTAAGAACTAGGAGTGAAAAAAATTTATAATTTTAAGAGATTAATACGGTACCCACTTTTTTATTGCAAACATATTCTTATATATTATAATTGATAAAATGAGGGATTTGATTGGATTGATTGGTAAATTTCACGAAATAAAATTGGTCACTAAAAGAAATGAATAAAAAAATATATTATTTTAGTCCGTTTAATGTAAACAGGCTTCAATGGAAAACGGTATTCACATTTCACAATTTCTTACCTTCAATAAACGTAGATTGTTTTCCATTTTTACAATACCACAAAACACAAACAAAGGTAATTTCAAATGCATTTTCTCATATATTTTTTTCAAACCTTTACCACGTGGCCGTTTGTTGTTGCACACTTTATTTATTTCAACCCTTTGCTATGATTTGTTGTTGCGTTCAAAATATTTATGCACACATTTTGAATGCAGCAGACAGAATGTCGCCAATCATGTTTTTCAATTTACGCGAAAAACAAAAACCCAACCGTTCGTTACGAGTTACTTCCACAGACTGATCTCTCCATCATACATTGTTGAATAAATACCCATTCTCTTGTTCTCTTTTCGCTCTTTCCATTGCTCAAAATTATTCAATTTCAATCACAAAGGTGATTGGATCAATCACATGTGTAATTGGAAACGGGAAAATTTTCAATCACGTTTGTAATTCAAAATTATTTCCGAATTGATTAACAAATTGATTGAATCAATTAATATTTTAATTGGAAACGTAACAAATATCAATCATTTTTTTAATTGGTTTTTATTCGGATTTGATTAAATAATTAATTGAATCAATTAACATATTAATTGAATCCGTTTCCAAATTCAGTTAAGTGTTTAATTGAAAAAATTTTGGTGATAATTTTTTGTGTGTGGGATCTGCATTTCTAATACAGTGTAGTTAAAATTTTCTAAAATTAGTCTATTTATTTTTAATGAACTAAAATTTTCTTTTCTGGTGGATTCACAGTTTTTTCAGTGAACGAAGTTTGCATTAATTTTAAAAAATTATGTGAAGAATTTTATACGACGTGTCTATGAAATATTCCATATTAACTTTTCTTCGCAAAAAGTTCGTACTTTTTACAAAACTTTTTTTATGAATATTTTACGAAACATGAATGTCTATGGTATTGAGCATGCTAACCTTTAAACCACTGACTCATTCTAAGACATGGTATTGCTACTACCCTTTGTTAGAAATTTTGATGTTAAGATTTGTGTCCTAATTTTATGTACATCAAATTTTTATAAACAATTATTAAATGCTGTGAAACATAAGAATATCAATTCGTTTTATTTTCGGATAAAAGCAGCGCATATAAAAGATTTTATAAAGCTTAAGGTTTAATTCTTTACCATAGAATATGATGAACTGCCATGCTTATTCAATTTCAGCTAAAGGCCATATTTAGTTATGGCTATTGTGTTTTCCCCTCTTTGTGTTATTCCATAACCATGGAAAAATAAGATTTTTCATAATAAATTAAATGTTATTGTTATCAAAAGATTTAAATTTACGTAGTTTTTATCATTCATTTGTAGTTTCTATTGCCTAAACAAAGCCAAGCGGATTTATCCATCAGTTTGTCAAAGTCTGGTGAACAATTATTTGCAATCTATACAAACGCCTAAAGAAAAATAATAATAAAAATATCACACATACATAATTAGTTTTATTATTGCTTTTACTTTCTTCAAAGTTGAAGGAAATACACATAAAAATACATGTGCGCTGGTCATTGCACATTGAGCAGACCAAAGCCGTGGTGCCATCAAATCTTATTCAATTCAAAATATTTGAGGTTTTTGTGTATGTGTTTGCCACCAAAAAGATACGAGGGTCAATGTTGGTTGATTCGGGAATAAAATTTATGGAAACAATTTGATTTTATTTTTCTACTATGAATGTAGGATAGCTGACACGAAGTGTTACCAAATATTGATTCTTGGTTCAAATCACAAAAATATCCTTAGCACACTGAAAACAAAGCATGCCCAGTTCCAGAGCATGTCCAGTTCCAGAGTTCCAGTGATTTTGTCTTTACACTAATGATTTTGGTATTGATTCTGAGCCAAAGAAGCGCCGAATTGAAATAACGATACATGAAAGACACAATTCTCTTTTAACAGGTTAGCTGATAAGTCCCCGGTCTGACACATATATGGCGTCGCTAGTATTAAATGCATATTATTTTTATATAGTACCAACCTTCAAATGATTCGAGTCAAAATTTGACGCCTGTAAGTCAATTAGTTTGTGAGATAGAGCGTCTTTTGTGAAGCAACTTTTGTTATTGTGAAAAAAATGGAAAAAAAAAGGAATTTAGTGTTTTGATAAAATACTGTTTTCTGAATGAAAAAATACGGTGGAAGCAAAAGCTTGGCTTGATAATGAGTTTCCGGACTCTGCCCCAGGGAAATCAACAATAATTGATTGGTATGCAAAATTCAAGCGTGGTGAAATGAGCACGGAGGACGGTGAACGCAGTCGACGCCCGAAAGAAGTGGTTACCGACGAAAACATCAAAAAAATCTACAAAATGATTTTGAATGACCGTAAAATGAAGTTGATCGATATAGCAGAGGCCTTAAAGATATCAACGGAACGTGTTGGTCATATCATTCATCAATATTTGGATATGCGGAAGCTCTGTGCAAAATGGGTTCCGCGCGAGCTCACATTTGACCAAAAACAACAACGTGTTGATGATTCTGAGCGGTGTTTGCAGCTGTTAACTCGTAATACAACCGAGTTTTTCCGTCGATATGTGACAATGGAAGAAACATGGCTCCATCACTACACTCCTGAGTCCAATCGAAAGTCGGCTGAGTGGACAGCGACCGATGAACCGTCTCCGAAGCGTGGAAAGACTCAAAAGTCCGCTGGCAAAATAATGGCCTTTGTTTTTTTGGGATGCGCATGGAATAATCGATTATCTTGAGAAGGGAAAAACCATCAACAGTGACTATTATATGGCGTTATTGAAGCGTTTGAAGGTCGAAATCGCGGCAAAACGACCCCATATGAAGAAGAAAAAAGTGTTGTTCCACCAAGACAACGCACCGTGCCACAAGTCATTGAGAACGATGGCAAAAATTCATGAATTGGGTTTCGAATTGCTTCCCCACCCACCGTATTCTCCAGATCTGACCCTCAGCGAATTTTTCTTGTTCTCAGACCTCAAAAGGATGCTCGCAGGGAAAAAATTTGGCTACAATGAAGAGACCTATTTTGAGGCAAAACCGAAGTAGTACTACCAAAATGGTATCAAAAAATTGGAAGGTCGTTATAATCGTTGTATCGCTCTTGAAGGGAACTATGTTGAATAATAAAAACGAATTTTGACTTATCAGCCAACCTGTTATAAGCATCCATCGATTTAATTTCTTCATCTATAGCATTTAACAATTCTGTTTTATCAATGCTCATTAGAATATCTGCATAAGTTTCTGAATGCTTACTAACAATACAATCAACTACATCTGCGTTACAACTCGCAAAATAATCAGTAAAAGTTTGGCATAAGGCCTCTAGCAGCACTTCTTCATAAGCCAGTTGATGTATCATCATTTTTGTTGAAATAGAATTGTTTTTTTAGTTACCCTTTTCAATGAGCAACTTCCCTCGTAACGCTTTTCAAGAAAATGCGTCTGCTATAAATTTACCTATAAAGATAGCAATGTGAGACTAAATTTACGACTGTTTTTTTATTTGTGCGTCTGTTTGTAATTACATACGTACGAAATTAGATGTCTTTTTAGATATTGACAGTCTTAATTTTCCTATTTTTTTAAGGAAACCCATTTGACACGAGTACTTTGCACATTCTCAAATCTATACAAACATTTAAAATATGTACACATCACACATGGATATAAACATACATACGTACATATGTTTGTTCACGAGTGCATATCGCTAAACGAGAAGCGATATGTTTCGGTTATAAAAACAAACAAACATACACAGTTACGAACGTGTATGTACTATTAACAGTCATCTAAACCCTGTGACACGATCAATGTCGAAGTCGTGCAATTGAAGAAGTCATCAACTAGCGAACATTTTCAATTATCGGCACACCACTACTGGATATTGAGGTGGCTGATTATTGTTAATTTGTTTTGCCTCATCATTGTTATCTTTACTACTGATACGTAATTGTTAATAATGGGTGGAAGTACAGCCTGGCGCAATTATTTAACGACAGTACATGGGAAAGTATTTGGGGAATTCAAATTGGAGAGCTATGGAAAACAAAACTAAAGAAAATTCACTCACATAAAAACAAGGAATTGATTGATCCTACAAATTTGGGCCCTTTAGATAATTAAAATTAATTTAGATAATTAAGATAATTAAAAATAAAAATGTTAATGAATATTAATATAAAAGAGTTTATCAATTATTGGAAAATTTGGCAATTGTTCCTTTAATTAGCTAGATTTTTAATAAAGTACGCCTTAAATCAGTTTCAACACGAAGGCAAGGCAGAAAATTTGGCTTTATATCAAAAAGTGACGAAAATGGTTTCAAAATTTTTAAAATGCGTGAATATAAAAGTGGGTACTGGTTCTGATATTTTAGCAAGAAATTTAGCCGTTGCAAATAAAGTGAACGACTAATAATGGCAACAAATTATAGAATTGCATGTAACTTCTATTGACAAAAAAGTCGATGTTCGACTTTTGTATCTTTATGCTGTGGAAGGTGATGTATGTAGAGTATGTTGCGAGAATTAGGACACAATGGAGCACTACCTATGACGCTGCCTGCCTGGGGTAGGCGGAACTTGTGAATGGTACGAAGTTCTTTGAATATCAATTAATTTCGTGATTGAATCAGAAAAAAATTTTGTGTATTGGCATAGGTATACAACTTTTTGACATAAACTAAAGGATGTTTTCCACATAGTGAATTGTTTAACCATTTGTATAAATGGTGCCTAATACTTTCAAATACGTCCCTTATAATTAAGATACCAATAGAATGGGCTGCACTCAATAATACGAGAGAAATATATTAAGACGTTACAAGAGTTTTTTTAAGGGGCGCTCATACTCTTGAGTTTTTGATTTAAACCAATTGATTGAAGGTGGCGAGAGTTTTTTCATAGCATTGGTGTACATTTTGCTCGATCTGCAGAATTCGAGTACAGTGGCGGCCTCGGCAGCTTTTTAATCTCGATGAAAATCAATTTTCGAAAATGCTGATTTTTTCCTCTTGGATATTCCATTTTGTAGCCTGAAAAATTCCGAAAAATTATATTAAGCGCTTTGTAGAGGAAAGAAGGAACAACAAAATAAACCAAATAGCTCTAACAAAACTACACGAACTTGTGTTACGGCCCAATATGTATGTACAAAACCGTGTTACGTCTTAAGAGCATCTGTTCGATGCCGTGAATGTTTGGGTTTGGATCAGTACCCCAGCGGGAAATGGAAGCGACGTGGAATCGATGACGGAAGTGCTGTTCGGGTAGCTATAAGGCCTGGGCGCTGGATTACGTGTTCATTTCAAAATAACATTGGATTGGATTGGAGACCAAGGCCTTGCCTCTCGCTTCTATTCGTATGCCTTCTAGAGGTGGTGTCGTCGATGCCATGTTATCAGGCCTTCATACTAAGTACAAAAATCATGCCTTCCAAAGAAGGCCCTCAAAAAGGCCTGGACAGGAAGGCATAAAAGAAAGCATGTAAAAATAAATATTTTGAAGGCAAGGTTGTCTATGAACTGAACATTTGCCCTCATACCTTTTACGTTAGAATTTAATTTGACTTACTTTTCCTATACAGTTTATCTTATTTTTGTGATTTTAATATTTACCTCAAGTGTATTTTTATTTTTCTGCTCCGTCGGGATTTGAACCGGGGTCCTCGTTATTAGTAGTCCTACACTCATCCACTGGCCTACGACACATTTATGTGATGTGGGCGCCAAAAGGTAAACTTAAGCCACACGTGAGGTCATTCCGCGTTCCCTTCTGTTGGAAGTGAACGTATAATGGGTATCGGATCTTTTATATGTTACAGAGAATATCTTATAGAAGGACAAAGTTAGGAGTAACTAGACATAAGCAAATTAATAGCTTGGCAGCCAACAAAGAATGAGTATAGGATCATTGGTGGGTTCGAACAGATTCTACCATAGGCAAAGTTATAGATTTTTGTTATTATTAATTTTATTATTAATTATTTAGAAAGAATTATGTATATTTATTTAACAGCACTATACAAATAAGTAAATACGACCGTAATGTCAGGCAGGCCGAGTCTTATGGACCATCCACCATGTATTACGAAGAAAGTTCTACTAAAGACAAGGTATCTTAAAACTTCTTAACATTGCCTTAATTTACATGGAGGTAGATGAAATACCTATATAAGCAAAATCAGTTCTTGATCGGTTAACATAAAATTTCCAATTTCGATTGGATCGTATGAAATATGCCCCTGCAGAAGCGCAGGAAATCAAATATGGAAATTGCTTAGGCCGATAGCCTCTAGTTGCTAGTGCCCGTATAAATAAGTTTATTGTAACATAATTTATAATTATAATAAATTAAATAATAAATAAATAATGGAAATTGCTTTTTATGGAGGCTACATATATTTTTTGACCGATATGGGCCACTTTTGCATCGTTGTTAGAGGCCAGTTACTAACACCACGTATCACATTTCAACTGGATGGAATGAATTTTTCACCTCCAGAAAGCGCAGGAAATAAAATCGGGGGATCGGTTTGGACTAATTTTTGCCTCGTTGTTATAGGCCACGTATCAAATTTCCACCGGATGTGATAAAATTGTCTCCTCCAAGAGGATCGTGGGCTACACCTAAATGTGGTCCGATATAGCTCATTTGCAATACAATCCGACCTACATAAATGGTAGCTACTTGTACAAAGTATCCCGTCGCACAGTGGGGTATTTGACCCCCAAACTGGTATTAATTCAAGGGAACAAAACGTTTGCTCTAGTCAATAGTAGTATCTCTGTCAATTTTCAAAGAGATCGTGTCAGGTATATAAAGGGTGATTCTTTTGAGGTTAGGATTTTCATGCATTAGTATTTGACAGATCACGTGGGATTTCAGACATGGTGTCAAAGAGAAAGATGCTCAGTATGCTTTGACATTTCATCATGAATAGACTTACTAACGAGCAACGCTTGCAAATCATTGAATTTTATTACCAAAATCAGTGGCAGAAAATCCGCTTTTTTATCGACAAATTTTGTTCAGCGATGAGGCTCATTTCTGGTTGAATGGCTACGTAAATAAGCAAAATTGCCGCATTTGGAGTGAAGAGCAACCAGAAGCCGTTCAAGAACTGCCCATGCATCCCGAAAAATGCACTGTTTGGTGTGGTTTGTACGCTGGTGGAATCATTGGACCGTATTTTTTCAAAGATGCTGTTGGACGCAACGTTACGGTGAATGGCGATCGCTATCGTTCGATGCTAACAAACTTTTTGTTGCCAAAAATGGAAGAACTGAACTTGGTTGACATGTGGTTTCAACAAGATGGCGCTACATGCCACACAGCTCGCGATTCTATGGCCATTTTGAGGGAAAACTTCGGAGAACAATTCATCTCAAGAAATGGACCGGTAAGTTGGCCACCAAGATCATGCGATTTGACGCCTTTAGACTATTTTTTATGGGGCTACGTCAAGTCTAAAGTCTACAGAAATAAGCCAGCAACTATTCCAGCTTTGGAAGACAACATTTCCGAAGAAATTCGGGCTATTCCGGCCGAAATGCTCGAAAAAGTTGCCCAAAATTGGACTTTCCGAATGGACCACCTAAGACGCAGCCGCGGTCAACATTTAAATGAAATTATCTTCAAAAAGTAAATGTCATGGACCAATCTAACGTTTCAAATAAAGAACCGATGAGATTTTGCAAATTTTATGCGTTTTTTTTTTAAAAAAGTTATCAAGCTCTTAACAAATCACCCTTTAAATAGCGCCCGTATATCTAATCGTCCGATTTGAGTTTATATCCCATATTACTCAGCCAATTTTTTGAAATTTTGAACAAACATTTTTTTGAGTGGCAAGCACTTTTTCTATGTTTAGTTCAAACCTGATCGGAGTTATATATACCTCCCCATATTGATATGTAATAAAAAAAGTGCTATACTTTTTATTTATTTTTTTTTTTAATTTTATTTTTCAAAAGCAAGGGAGAACAAACTATAGTAACCATGTAACTGCACATATACAAAAAAAATTGAAAAAAGTTCATAATCTTAAATTAAAATCTTTTTTATTTAAATTTAGTACACGAATCTTTGAAATGTTCGCGCCTCTATCAAAGTTATAGGACCTTAAAGTAAGGCCAATTTCACTTAATATAAAGAAGAAAAAAATGATTTAAGTGAATAATCTTTTAATTAACTGTGATATTGGACCCTTGTATTAAAGGTAAAAAAACTTCAAAATAGGCTAATACTTATTTGGAGAATTTTGCATTTTTGGTTAAAAATTTATTTGAAAACATGAAAATATTTGTTGCATTAAAATGTATTTTACAATTTGGATTTTTATTCGAAATTTATTTATATATAGCTGTATACCTGTGTTGATATATCGCAAAACGTGAACGAAAATTCAATAAATGAGACCTGTATCCTAGCTTTAAATTCAAAGAGCCTAGATCTAGAGCTAGTTAGCTTCCAAAAAAGTGACTTTATATTAAAAAAACAATATCTCAGATTCAATAACGAAATCCTTAAGGAAAGGTCAAAAGATTTGAAGTCAAATAAATTTTTCTGTGTGTATGCTCTCACAACAACATTTCAAAACTGTATTATAACAACAACAACTAATATAGAAGACAAATAGAAATATCACGATCAAAACAAACGTATAAAGTAAAACCAATGGAAAATATGTGGGTAAATTGATCTACAACTAACTATATGTCCAACTTAATCCAAAAAAATACTCAAATTTTAAGACATCGCCAGAAACGCTGTTTCGAATACAAAACTTCACTTTTCTACTGCTTTTTTTGTTCCTATGGTGGAGGGTATAAAGATATATTCTATTTTAAATACACTGGAAGGCGGGGAGGGATACTCATTTCCAAATTTCTGCCAAATGGATGAGAATAGCGCATTACATGCTCTAGAACTAAAATCAAGAACTATATCTAAATATAAATCATCATAACAGCAGTTTTGATGCAAATCGGATTAAAACCGTGTCCTGTTAAAAATGTTGATATAAATGTTTGTTTGATGATTATATTAAAAAAACTGAATTTTCGTTCTTATAACAACAATGTAGGTCCTTCTTTTTCCAATTCCAAAAGAAGGCACAGAATAATGTTTGCGGGCATTTTTTAGAAAGGAAGTGCAAGGCATTTTAGCATGCATGATAGGAGAAGGCATATGCGAAGGTGTTAAGGATCCCAAAATCACGGGTTAAGAAGGCATGATTTTTGCGGTACTTCGCAATTTTCCCGCTGGGACGGTAATAGAAAGAAACCGTTGAATGTAAGTTTTTTTCGATGTTTTGTTAAAATACGTTTTAATTTGTGAATTGATTTTTAGCTATTTTCACACTATTATTCTTTATCATTTAAATTACTAATACATAACATTCGCTCAATATATAATTTCATTTGTTTCAATTTCAATCTTATGAAATTTCTCTTTATGTTCATATCACATTTATGCCCATATAAAATATACATTTTAATATGGCAATTTGGCTATGTTTGAAAAATAGTTTGCTTTATATGCAAATGGCTTTTGTTCCAAAAAAACTCTTTCATTTGTCAAATCAATTCTTAGAAATCTACTAATTAAAACAAACATTTCGAAAATAGTTTTCAAGAAACGAGTTGGCCAATAGTCCAGATACTCAATGAAATTAAAAATGATTTTAACGGATGCAAATTAAATTCCCCTATGTTCCTTTTTTTAACCTTCAACCCTTCTCTGTGATAAGAAGTTCATTCTGAAATTGGACTGAAGGCCGAGAGTATCTCAAGTTTTGTCATTATAAGATTTATGATTCCAAATCGGAACGTGGAATATATATTTAACATTTTAATAAATTTTAAATACTTCAAGTAAATTACTAATTTACGGCCATTTTCATGTATCTCCGTTAGACTTTAACTCCCAGTTAACAGAAAGTAAAATCGAAATATATTCTCTCCGGTTAACTTTAACTGAAAATTTTTTTTTAGCAGTTAAGTTCCTAACTGGCATATGGAATATATAGGCAAGATGAGAGACATGTCCATAGTACGGTTTAAAACTTCGTTAGCTAACGTAGCACTAACGGAGCTTCCTGAAAATGGGGGTTAAACTAATAAACTTTCCTCTTATATCTTTATATTTTGTTTGTTTGGAATTAATTGAATTAATCGCTTCAATTATTATTATTTGTTTTTTTCAATTATTTTGATTTAATATTTTCTCAAAATCTGAATTTAATTTCCTATTGGAACAATTTTCTCACTTCTGAAAATTATGGTCTGTACTTAGTAACAAAATGTAATGGTAGATGGCCAGAAATAACCGCTTGTTTTGAAATGTTGGTTTTCGGTTTAATTCAACAGTCTCAATTTAAAAACAAAGTTTCGGTTTTTTTTATTTTGCTAAAAACCGGTTAAAGCCCAATTAATAGCAATTATTGAAAATGAGCTTTAAGCACTTATTTTGTTCTAAATACACAAGGAATTCATAATTCATGTAATAAATTAAACATTTTATAACAAACTAAGGGGAAATGCATGCTGTATTTCCCGTTTGATAGGAACAATGAATGCTCACTTTCCATGTGATATTTTCGTTTATATTTTATGAAAATCCTTTTTTACTGACGGTAGATGTCGGACTATACGTCTTCAGTACTTTTTATATTTTGAAATGTTACATTTCTTTTCTGAGCAGTAACATTTTATACAAACCACAATTGTTTCTCATCTTCAGTACATCGTTACAAAAAGTTCTACTTTCGGAAAAAAAATATGACAAAATAGATAGAAATATCACTGAAATACAGAAACCCTGTTCACCGATGGTAAAAACCCGCGATTAAATGAAAATGCCAATTTTTCACCATCCGGTTTCGGTTTGCGTACGAGATCTGATTAACCGATATCTGGCTTTTGTACACCCTAATGTACACATATAATTGATTTTATTGCAGATCGGCTGAAAAGAATTTCGTTCAAATATAATCGGATACCCTCTGCAACTCCTTGCTGGTATGGAAAATGTCGTTGAAAGTATAAAATAACAAAAATAAAAGTCTGCATATGGAAATGAACTAATACATTTTTTGATTGTAAGTTTACTGGAAAGGAGGAGGTATTTGCTTAATCAACAATCACTTTGTTGTAGTCGCAATAAAGACAATTTCTTTTTCACACTACGCCCCTTTGCAAACATAAATTTTTGGAATCATAATTGCGACTTGTTTGTCTTTCCCCTTTAGAGTGGAAGGGACATTAAAATTATTATACTTTCTCATTAGACCTGGCAGTAATTGTAGCAACAATGGCTTGTTATTTGCTTGTTAACTATCTTTCCGCTTAGTTACATCTTGCTGCCCATGTATGTGCGCGCACGTAAGGTTGTCTATTAGCAGCTCTCGGGTCATTGTGATAATATTCATAGGTAACTTTTCTTTATTAACGACAAAACAAAAACCCAATTTGAAAATAGTTTGTGCTTGTTCCGCAATGGGGGGATGGGGATATTTTTAAGCATTAAATGTGAGTGGGAATTGTAACAGTTTCTCTTATTTGTAATCATATTAAATTGAGATTATAAAATGTGATTTCATTTCATGATATTGTGGTCATACATAGGTAACGTGTGTTGGTAAAAAAAAAAAAAAAAAAAAAAAACAATAACACATTTGTTCCGTTAATCGATTTGAACTGAATTATGTGCATTTCTAAACTGCGTGTCGAAGTAGATAGAATAAAGTATTTATCGACCTAATTTGAAATTGATTAAAATTCGAAATATTAAGCATATTTTTAGGCTTCGATTTTGTTTTTCATACCAATATGAAATAGAGGCTTCTTTTTTACACGATGATTGGGTTCCATATAATGTCTGTTCTTCATTAAACCAAAATTACTCCATGTCTAACCCAGGGATGGAAACTACAATTTTTAAAAAAGTACAAAAAAGTTACTTTTTTGAGCGAAAAAGTAATTTTCACTAAATTTTGCTTTATTATTCAATAAAACCATGTTACGGCCATGAGTTCGTCAAATTGGTTTCTAATGAGGCTGGTATTCTGCAGAAATTACTAACGTCATCAAGTGTTTACTGCTTCAACACGTTAAAATTGAAAAAAAAGTATTTCCATTTTTTCTCTCACTGGGAAATAATTTGGTTAAACGAGGAATTACGTTGTTTAACTTTCCTGATATTATATTTTTTAGTGAAAACTCATCTCTTTGGTTTCAAGGATATTTCTATACATTCTTATTTCAAAGAGCTCCATAAGAATGCATTTCAATGTTAACACTGTTCACAAGTTTTCATGTAAAGGCCGGTATGCACCTCTAGCGAAATTTTCGGTAGCAAAAATTTATTTAAGTCTACAACAAAAAAAAAAAAAACAGGGCTGTGTACACAAATTTTAAACCAGCTAATCGCTTTTAAAAATGGTTAATATATGTTCCAAATAATCCTCAAATAAATTGTTGATTATTTACAGACCTTTTAAAACTTTTACGCACGCAATGATTGTAATAAATTAAATGTTTGCTGCCAAAATATGCTTTTGACAACCCTATTATTTTCATTAGAGGTGCGTACCTGCTTACGAAATTGAACGCTACCGAAAATTTCGTTAGCATAAATAGCAATGCATTTCTTATGGGAATAAAATTTTTCGCTAGAGATGCATACCGGCCTTAAAAAAAGAAAATCAAATTTTGTTTATCAACTCCTCAATTTTAAATTCTTAATCCGCTTACCAAGATTAACTTCGTAATATAGAATCAGATGCATTGCCGGCCCACAATCAGGGTTGCCATTTTGGTCCGATCGGACCAAAATTGGTCAAAAAAATTATTAATTTTTAAATTTGGTCCGATGGTCGGA
Organism: Haematobia irritans; assembly: GCF_050003625.1. NCBI lineage: Eukaryota > Metazoa > Arthropoda > Insecta > Diptera > Muscidae > Haematobia > Haematobia irritans. Next base: position 60,508,849 of record NC_134399.1, on the reverse strand, counting down.
CCAAATGGAATTTGGTTGATTTTGGTCCATTTTCGTCAAATCGGTATTTTTGTCAAAATTTTCTATAGAAATAAAATTAAAAAAAATACAAATGTAATACACATGTATTTGGCCATGAAGGCTTAGTATTACTGAATAAAAACTTCTAAATAAATAAATAAAATTTTCTGTAGAAATTAAAATTTCTATAGAAATAAAATTTTAACAATATTTTCTATAGAAGTATAATATTGCTTTAACTTTCTATAGAAATAAAATATTGACAAAATTTTCTATAGAAATAAATATTAGAAAAAAAAATTCTAATGAACTAATATTTTAAAAAAATTTCTACAGAAATAAAATTTTGACAAAATTTTCGACAGAAATAAAATTTTGTCAAATTTGTCTATAGAAATAATTTTCTACAGAAATAAAATTTTGTCAAAATTTTCTATAGAAATAAAATTTGACAAAATATTCAACAGTAGTAAAATTGTGACAAAAATTTCACAACATTTTCTATAGAAATAAAATTTTTACAAAAGTAAAAGTAAAAAAAGAAGTAACATTTTTAAAAAATTTTAAATGATATTAATTTAATTTCGAATTTTGGAAAAATGTTGGTCCAAAATAAGAATTCATTATGGCAACGCTGCCCACAATATTCTTGAAATTCAAGAAAATCGTGTTTTTCACTCTGTCTTTTACAAAATTTCAGTATACTGCAAATGATCTCTAGAAAAAAAGTTTGTTAAAGACTTTCTCAAAATATTAAAATATTTTGTTAAAAGGTACTAAATCATTCACGGGGGTGCTCACCAGGGTGAAAAGTAATGCAAAAAGTACTATAGTACAGCATTTTCTAACCTATATTGGTTGTAGTTTTTAAAATAAGTTTTGAGACAATTTTATTAAAGCTGGCATAATTATACCCACCATGAAAGACAATCTAGGCTTATTTTAGAAAATTTTGACTAAAATATTTTAATAATTGCAAGTAAATTATATTAAAATTTAGAAATTTTTTCGATTGTTTTTTTTTTTTCGATTTTATAATTTGAATGAAAAAAAAAAATAAATAAAGCGCTCTATTAAGTTGAAGACAGACACAATTTAAATAAAATTTCCTCATTTCAGAAAGCTTTGAGCGCAATTTATGTGAAATTTACTAATTTTCGAAATATTTTGTGCATATTTCGAATTTTGTACAATTGTATACTTCATTAGTGTAAAACTTTTTGTTAGCTCAATTTTTTTCTTATTTCAACCGTCGAACGGAACGGACGTGTTTTTTAATAGCGGATAAAATCATCGTAATAAGTACCTACTACGAATTTCAAGTGTGGTGGGATATTAGGCCACCATGCAGAGAAATTCAAAGACATCCACTGGGTTGCTAACTTCAGGGCCCAGTGGACGAGTATCGACTGGAGTTATAGATTTGGGCAATGACCAAGAGTTAGGCCCAATTAGTCGACCTGTAGACGGGTCGACAGGTGGCGACAATTTGACAAGTCGGACCTTTTCCAAGGTAACGGCATCAAAAGGAGGTAATCCCTCACGAAAGAGATTCAAAGAACGCAGAAATGCTTTGTTTATCCTAAAGAAATTAGGATCAGTCGACCCAAGCACGTTGTCGGCTAAACAAAGCGATTCCTTAAAATGGGCTCAAGGAATTCTTGAGGCTGGAAAAAGGGAACGATCACCGGATGAGCTGCCATCCTCCAAAAGGGATCAACGATCGTTTGCCTCAGTTGCTAAAGACAGCCTTGTGATGGCTATCATTAATAAAGGAGCATTGGACGGTATGGTTCCAAAGCAAAAATGGGGGGAAATTGAGAATGCTTTGTCTGGCGTCTACTCACAGGTGCTGGAAAAGTTTCCCGGCCCAGATCCTCGACACCAAGAGGCTGGTTGGTATCAAGGACGATTTAAGCTAGTCGCATTTGAGGACCAGAGGTCTATAGAATGTTTTAAAGCTGCTCTGATACTAAATGGTGAAGTTTGGGAAGGAGCTGCTCTAGAGTTAGTCGAGAAGAAAGACATACCGGCTAGACCAAGAGCACATGCGTGGATACCTGCAAACCCTCCTGACCCTGAATCTATTTTAAATAGACTGAAACAATGCAATCTAGATCTTCCAACAGCTGATTGGAAGGTTGGCCGTTTGGATGAAGTGGATGGGCCAAGACGGCATGCAGTGTTTATATTGAACACTCAGTCTTTGCCACATCTAGCAAAGTCCCAGGGCCGTGTATGTTATGGCTTTCATTATATCCAAATGAAGGTGTATAAAAACGATCAGCTAAAGGATTCAGAAATGGACAAGCCTCTGTCTGAATCAGAAGTAAGCGGATCCTCTTGCGAAGTCGAGGGGGATACCAAGACATTTGAAGACATGGATAGATACCGTATGCGTGAGGAGGCTTCTACTGCCTCAGAACTCACCAAAGTTGAACCTATGGTTATTGCGAGAGTCACCGATATCTCTGAAGAGGACATTCTTGATGACTCGATTGAAGCGGCTGATGTGACGGTTGTTGAAAATCTCGATGGTCCTACGGATCCTCCAGATAAATCTTCATCATTGTAAGGCTGCATGTGCTGCCTTAAAAGTTCTCCTGATGAAAGGGGACATAGATATAGTTCTTATTCAAGAACCATATGTTTATAAAAACAAAATATGTGAATTAAGTACTCCGGGGTTCAAACTATTGCAGTATAGTGGTAATGATGTAAATCGAGCCTGTATAATTGCTAAAAACGAGCTCAACTTGTTTCTGCTTCCTTCAATGTGCAATACAGACACTGTCGTTGCCAGTTTAGAAATAGCCAAATGCAAATATTGGGTATCTTCGGTCTACATGGGACATGACAGGGAGATGCCTCCATATGCCGTTAAGACCTTAGTGGAGGAGTCACGGAAAACAAAGACGAAACTCATTATGGGATGCGATGCGAATGCACATCATAGTATATGGGGAAGTAGTGATACTAATGCAAGGGGAGAGTCGCTAATAGAGTTTATTTTGCGTACTAATCTGGTAGTTTGCAACAAGGGAGATGTCCCAACCTTTGTCACTAAAAACAGGCAAGAGGTTTTGGACATCACCTTGGCCTCGCAAGAACTGAATGAAATGATATCTGAGTGGCATGTTTTAAGTGAACACAGCTTCTCAGATCATCGCTACATCAGTTTCAAATTTGATGTTCATACCACCAAGACCATATTTCCGCCAAATGCAAGGAAATCTGACTGGAATAGGTATAGGGAATCGTTCAATATGATGATACCGGAAATACCAGAGACAAATATGAGAAATGTGCAAGATATCGAATACGCAGTGGAGCGGATTACTAAGGCCTTCAACATCTCACTGAAAGCTGCATGCCCTAGAGGAAAGCCAAGGGGGAAACATCGACCACCATGGTGGTCTACGGAATTAAGTAATATGAGGAAATCCTGCAGGAAGCTCTTTAACAAGGCAAAGTCCACCAGAGCTTCTGAGGACTGGGACGCTTACAAGAAGATTCTGAGAGGATACAAGCGAGAACTGAGAAAGGCTCAGCATAACTCTTGGAATGCTTACTGCAGCAGTATTGAGAATACGTCCGAGGCTTCCAGACTACAGAAGGTTCTAGCATCCACCAACTCCGCTCCAGGTTTCATTAAAACATCGGAGGGCAATTGGACAACGTCCAGTGAGGAGACGCTGGAGGTACTATTGGACACACATTTTCCTGGAAATCAGACGGTTGAACCATGTACTGGCGGTGCCACAGTTGCTCAGCGGTCGTTTCCTGTCGAGGAAATTGTATCGGAAACTAGAATAAGATGGGCGCTAAATAGCTTTGGACCATTCAAATCCCCTGGACCTGATGGAATTACTCCGGCGGAGTTACAAGCTGTAACTGACAAAATTATCCCCTGGTTGTCGGTGATATATAAAGGATGTATCAACTTATCATATATCCCAGGAAAGTGGAGGGAAACAAAAGTCGTCTTCATACCTAAAGCGGGAAAAGCCTCTCACTCGAGGGCGAAGGATTTCCGACCAATCAGCTTATCCTCATTCCTACTTAAGACTCTGGAGAGGATGATAGATATTTATCTTAGAACTACCATCGATTCAAGTTTGTTCTCGAAACGACAGCATGCATACTCGAAGGGCAGGTCTACTGAGACCGCACTACATGAACTAGTCAGCTTTATTGAAAGCTCACTATCTGTCAAAGAATACACAATCGTGGCGTTTCTAGACATCGAAGGGGCGTTCAATAATGTCCATCCGAGCTCGATATTAAATGGACTGACAACTCTGAATGTTGATCCATGTATACTCAGGCTGTTAGACGAACTGCTAATGAAGAGACGTATTTCAGCCACACTAGGACAAGCAAACATACAAAAGTATGTGAACAGAGGCACTCCCCAAGGAGGAGTTCTATCACCTCTTCTTTGGAATGTTGCTATAAATAGCCTTCTGGTTACTCTAGAAAAAGAAAGGATAAAAGTGGTGGCATACGCAGATGATGTAGCTCTGGCAGTCAGGGGAAAATTCCCATCCACAATCAGAGATATTATTCAGAGGGCCCTCCGGATGACTGAAAAATGGGCGAAAGACAACGGTCTTGGGGTAAATCCCGCAAAGACAGAATTAGTCATGTACTGCAAAGATCGCAAAACTCCCACGGTTAGGCCTATTTCCTTAGGGGGTATTGAAATTCCCTTTGGTGATTGTGCAAAATACCTTGGCGTTATTTTGGACAGGAAGCTGAACTTTAAGCTTAATATTGAAGAAAGGGCGAGGAAGGCAACTGTAGCTTTGTACTCGTGCAAAAAGGCAATAGGAAAAAAGTGGGGACTAAAACCAAAAATTGTGCATTGGCTATACACGGCAGTGGTTAGACCTATAATGCTATATGGTGTTGTAGTCTGGTGGCCGGCACTTCAGAAACCGACTGGTTTAGATAAAGTTCAGCGTATGGCGTGTTTGTGTATTTCAGGCGCATTCAGCAAAACAGGAACAAATTCCCTTAATGTCATGCTGCATCTATTGCCTTTAGACATTTTGGCCAAACAGTCAGCTGCAACAACGGCTGTGCGGTTGCGCGAACTATCGCTGTGGTGGATTACACTTTGGCGAGTCCACTTTTCGACAAAAAGTTTGAGACTATAATCCCCAACAGTGAGGCGTGGTGCACACAGACCCCGGGGAATAAAGAATATATAGATTTCTACACTGATGGCTCCAAATTGGATGGACAAGTGGGTTTCGGAGTATATTCTAATGATTTGGAACTTCAAATAGCGAAAAGATTACCTAATCACTGTAGTGTTTTTCAGGCTGAAATATTAGCAATAAGAGAGGTGGCGAATTGGCTGAGAAGTAATGTTCCAAAAAATGTGGGCATTAATATATACTCAGACAGTCAACCTGCAATAAAATCCTTGGACTCTGTGTTCCTCAACTCGAAAACGGCCATCGATTGCCGCAAATCTCTCAATGAGATGGCTGAGCAGTACAATATTCTCCTAATATGGGTGCCTGGCCATAGGAACATACCGGGGAACTGCGAAGCCGATGAGTTGGCAAGGCTAGGGACTACCTTACATATTCCAGGGGAACTAGAATTTGTTGGTATGCCCCTAGCTACCTGCAAGCTCATGCTGCGTGAGAAGGCTGTTATGATGGCAAATGTTCGATGGGAGAATTGCAAGGGTTGTAACGACACCAAGCAAATATGGCCCCATTTCAACTTAAACCGCACACTAGATATGCTAATGTTCTCGAGACGTCAGATATCACTCCTGATATCTGCTATAACGGGTCGCTGCCTGATAGGAGATTTTGCAAAAACTATTGGCGCGAAGTATAATGACTATTGTATGAGCTGTCATGATGCGGAGGAAAAAGAATCAATTAAACACCTCTTGTGTGAGTGTCCTGCATTTTGTGTAAAGCGCAAGCAACTTTTAGGAGCATATAGCTTCAGATTACTGGCGGATCTGGAAAACGTTAACTTAAGCAGTCTGCTAATGTTTTTGGAACAATCTGGTTGGTTCAACAAAGAAAAATAATCAAGAAGGTTCAGCGGTTAAAACTAGAAGTGCCCATATGTAATAGGTACTTTTAGTTAATGTGGTATCACAATGGACTGAATAGTCTAAGTGAGCCTGAATCTTAATCGGGCTGCCACTTTAACCTAACCTTAACCTAACCTAGCTCAATTTTAGTTCATGTCATTAAAGTAATCAAGCAGTCTAACGACGTATGGTTTGAAGCTGAAATGATTGAATAAGATTCCTAAAATAAGAAAACCAGTAAGCAAAAACATATTAAATTAACGTAAAAAATTCTCATATTTGACGAAATTTAACGAAAATGAACTAATTTTCATGAACTCAAAGTTGACTTAACTCCGAAATTTTCGTTGACTGCTACACAGAAAAAAATATCACCAAAATTTTTCCTATTCAAATTTTAATTGAATTTTAAAAAAATATTCAATTAAAAATTTAATTGGTTCAACAAATTTGGATACTATCATTTCTGCGATTGAAGACATTTCAATTAGAATTTTTTTTCTGTGTATGCGTAAATAAATTTTTGCGTGACAAATTAATTTTAGGTATATTTATTGACTTTTGATTTCTGATGATTTCTTTTAACGAACCAAGAAAAAAATTGTGCCCATAATGCCAAAATGATAAACCCAACGCACGTCCACACATACATAAAATGCTGCTCTCAAGGCGAAAACATATGCTGTTTGTTTTTCAAATGTCTATTCTCTTGGTTCCTAATGAATATTCTCTTTATTCAAATTAAATAATATTTAGACTTAAACATATCAAATTTTTGGCCTTATCATAAAACAGTTTTCCGAAACAACATACAAGCGGTTTCACAGAAATTGTTCTCTTTTGACTCTTTTGCTGTGTTATATTGATATCTTTCGTCAACTCTCCCGGTTTCCATCTCTATTTCTCTCTATACTCTCTCTGTCGCTTTGAATAAAATATCACAACATATGTATGTTTAGTCGAAATTTGTAAATTTATATATGTTTGTATTCACACATATGATTTTTATGAAACATTCATGCCACAAACATAATATATTCTAACATATTAACATAGATGTCCCAAACATTTAGTGTTAGTTTAGGAACATTACATGTTTGCACTTAAATATATTGTGTTTAAAAATTGTGCCCGAAACACATTTTGTTTATATCGGAACATATGAAAAACATATTTTTCTAACAGTGTATGTACGGTATATTTGTGTATAAACAAAAAAGTATGTTGTATGTAAATAAAATTCAGATTTAACAAACCTCCCATAAACACAAAAAATATCTGAACACAAAAATAATATCAATGCCTATAATATTTGCCCAAAATTTACAATTTGGCAAATGTATCCTTAAGGTCGACATAGGCACCGGTAATGACATTCTTGCCAGTCTCAACAACACTGGTAAGGAAATGAATACGTTTTCCATCCTTCCACATGTCAATCTTTAAGGTTTGTCCGGGCAAAACCGGTGATGCAAATCGTGCTTTGACTGCCTTGAACATGGACGAATTGTTATTGGTATATTTAGACAATACAGCACGGACTGAGAAACCCAATGAACAAAGACCATGTAGTATAGGGGTACTAAAACCAGAGACAGCAGCAAAGCTGGGGTCAATGTGAAGAGGATTTAAGTCACTCGACAAACGGTAAAGAGCTGCTTGATCTTCACTTATTTTGTATTGAATCGACTCATCAGGAGAACGATTGGGAGCTGCAACAATGGGAATGACACCTTCAATTGGGTTCTTTTTTCCTCCATATTTGCCAGCACCCACCACAAAAGTGGAACTTTGATTCTTGATTAATAAGCGACCAGACTCATTATATGAATTGGAGTTGGTTACAACAACTGCACCTGTTCCTTTGTCCATAACATCGAAAACTTTTCCAATGGTAGTCAATTTACCACTCGTGGGGATATCATCACAGATTTCTAAATATTGTTCGCCATGCAGAATGTTGGTCAAATCCGCTTTGCCTGATGGCAAGGCAGATGTTACCAATTTTGAACTCATGCCCAGCATAAGTCCAGGCATAACAAAGAATGTGGGAATAGCAGAAAAATCTGCATGATTTTCGTATAAAAATTTCAAATCATCGGGGTTTTTAACGGTGGCACCAATGCCCAAAGCATAAAGAATCAAATCTTTGGAGCCGAAGGAGAATGTATCCTCAATATCACCAACTTTGCCTTCTTTTAAATTCTTCAATATCTCGAGCATGTAACTACGGCGATTAGTGGCATCCAAACTATGGACTTCTCTCATATCAGTAACTTTGTTCCATTGTTTTTGGACATTTTCAAGTGTGATGGTATCTTGATCAATTGATGTACGTAACATAGCTCCTTTACCACGAAAAATTTGCACTTTGGTTGCCCAGCCAGCAGCACTTTCTATGTAGGTTCCTAAAAGTAAATGAAAGATGTTACAGTATTCCAATTTTCTTGATGTCTCTGCAATCCGAACCTACCAGTATCCTTACAGGATGCATGACATAAATAAACAACAACGGGTGCAATTAATTGAGGTTTCAATTCATTGAAAAGAATATCAGGCAAAATACCCTGAGTCATACGGCTAGCAGCTGTTGGTATTATGACATTGCAGTGGATATTATTCTTGGCTCCTTCTATAGCAACAGTATTGGCTAAGCCGACCAAACCCATTTTGGCGCCAGAGTAGTTGGCCTGGCCGAAATTACCGTAGATGCCAGAGTTGGAGGAGGTCATAATAATACGGCCATAGTTTTGTTTTTTCATGTAGGGCCAGGCAGCCTGAGTGACTTTGAAACTTCCCTTCAAATGGACATCATGGATTAAGTTCCAATCTTGTTCCGTGATTTTGGCAAGACTACGATCTCGCAAAATTCCAGCATTGTTGATGATAATATCAATACGTCCATAGGCCCTAATGGCAGTATCTACAACTTTGTCACCATCAACAACAGAGTTGTAGTCCGCTACAGCTTCACCACCTTTGGCTTTGATTTCGTTTACTACGACATCGGCAGCACGGCTAGAAGCACCTTCACCATTATGAGTACCACCCAAGTCGTTTACTACAACTTTGGCACCGCGCGAAGCCAACAGAAGGGCATATTCACGGCCCAAACCAGCACCGGCACCAGTCACAATAGCAACACGTCCATCATAGCGTAATTGATCCACCATTGTTTTTGATGTGTATATATTGTAGACCTCTTCACTCGTTGCCGGTCTTTTAAAAAATGAGTAAATTTGTTGGCTATAAAGAAACTATAATACATTCTTAGTTCTTTGTTTATTTATTTGTTTTTGCATAATGATAGCAGAAATAATCGCACATTGGGGACAAATTGACAGAATAACTCCGAACAAAAGTCAAATTACTTTTCGGCAGACAACGAACATTTCAATATATTTAATCAGATTTTTAGCACATGATGAGCATTTAATAAGAAGAAAGTCTAGATTAATTTTCTATCTCCCAGCAAAAAAAAAAAAAAAAAAAAAAATTGGAAGTTCTTCCAAAAGCACAACTTTAAAAGCACTTCGAGAAGATGTACTCCCAATGATGTTCTTTATTTTAACTACAGAGGAAGTTCTTTTCATTCAATTTTTTATAACATGTGTTTTCATATTTTTAATGGGTAATTTTAACTTTTTTTGTTTCAAATTGGTTAAAAACAGTTTAAGAATTCATAAAATAGAACGAATTATTTAAATTTTGTCGAAAAAATGCTAAATATTCAAGTTGCTAAACATTTTGTTACCCAGGAGTATTATTTAATACCATTTTTTTCAAACTTCGAAAAATTTTCAAAGTTTTTCTACACGTCGATTTTTTTTAAACATTTTTCACAGTGTGCACTTAATGTGTATTGATAAGATTTTAGATTGAGTAGAGAAGAAAATAAAGATATTTTTCACATAGTTTTGATTGTATAAAGCTACGAAAATTATATCATACGAGTTTTAATAATAAGGACTATAGATTATTTTTCATTGTGGTAGTGGCAAAATAATTCAAAAAAAAAAAAATCTAAGCATTTGTGAAATAAAGATTTTACCTCATTCTAATATTGAAAATCCTATCCATCGGCTCAGAGTCATTATATATATTTTTTTCAAATTTAGTTCTTGTTACATGAATGAAATGGGACTTTCTTCCTATGACCCAGTCATGTCGCAGAAGGCTATGCTAGATAGGAGTGCGTGCTTGGTATCACACACTATGATTATCACACTATGATTATGCAAATGGTAAACTTCTTTCTTATTACTGTGTCGTGCCCGATTCCACAATGGTAATTAGGAATCGCAATGTGTGTGCAGCCACTAGAATCCTGAGAGTAGATAAACAATCGCAGAAAACTTTTGGATGTGTGGTAGAGATGGGTTTTGGGCCACCGCCATATTTCATTTGTCCCAGCAAAAACCGGGTAAGTAGTTACCGCATAGAAATAATGACTTACCACCACCGAACAGTTTCGGCTACCATACATCAGGTTTTCATAGGTACTACCACGTTGTAAGTAAATTTCTTGTTTATTTCAACTTCATTACTGGCTCACATTTTGTTCACTCTTACAACTTAGCTCTTGGTATTGTTGTAAATAAGTATTTTCTCATAGGACATTTTCTTTCGAAAGTAATCAAGGTAATGAGAGTTTTTGCTGACCACTACGCAAATATTTGATAGAGATTTTTTCCAGTATCATTTTCGAAATAACTGGTCCTTTTTTGGAAAAATACTTAAAAAGTAGGGGTTTGATTGTGACGAATAACTTTTTTTCGATTGCTGTCAAATATTTACCCAGCTGTGAGTGCCTGTAACAGACACTAACTTACGAAATATCGGGTTTGTGTTTGCTTACCTCCTATAAAAGAAACTTCAAACACATAGAACAAAAAGCAGAACATAGCAGCTTATGTATGCTTAGTTGGAAAATAACGATGTTTTGAATGTTTTATTTGATGCCAGCCAATTATAGAAGTTCCAGGGAGCTAATCACGGCATTCGATATCGAATTCATAATCGTATCGAAAAAATTGTCGATACAATTAAAAGTTTGGATCACGGGATTCGATCGAAATTTGATGCAATTTCTTAAGCGTTGCCAACAGCAAAAAACGAAGCAAAACAAAATGATATGACAAAATTAAGTTAGCGTCACAAAATAGAATGTAGAAAAAACATGTTTTTGGAGGTTTCAAAGTAAAAAGTAAATTGTATTGCATTATATCTTATGGACCCATACATTCCTCCGAATTCCTTCCTAATTGGAGGATGAGATGAATATAAAATAATTCAGCGACAAATAAGGAATAAAAGTGCACATTGTTATTGGTGTAAGTACATGGGTTTGAAATGGTGTGCACTGTTAGAAAGTCACCTTTTGCAGGCTCAATGGACGATTTCGGCTGGCGTTCAAATGGGAAATAATTTTTGGTGGCATGTCAACGTCAATTCTATCACTTTACAATTGTCTGCCGTCTTACAATTTGTTGCGAGTGGAAACCTTCATAATTCACTATTCTTACAAGGTGGTCCAGAAGCGTTATGTTGTCACGGAATGGTACGGTATTTGGTTGATCACAATTTCTTGGATATCGATCTAGCATGTGCACTTTACATATGGTTCTTTGCCAAGCTGGGATGCTCGCTCCCGGACTCGACTATAACCAATTTTTGATTAACTTTTATTGGAGTTGCATTAGTCCTAAATATTCAAAATATGTTCATTATATGTAAATTTACTACAAATTAGCAACAATTCGAACTAAAACTAATATATTTACTATTCCTATATGGCGAAAACAATGTAAAAAACAAGTGAAAAATATTTTACGATTGCAATTTACCAATCGAAAAAATTGTCGATCCAAAAAACTCGATATCGACTCCCGTGATCCGAAAAATTTAGATTTCGATCAAAAGTTCTCGATATCGAATGCCGTGATTAGCCCCCAGCTTATATAAACTTAAGTACACGTTATCCGACTGGCCCATAGATTTCCCGATTTGCAAAAAATGCAATGTACCCATCGCAAAAAATGCTTTGGTACCCATCGCACAATATCTACCCAAATAGAGTTAAAATAAACAAATCAAACCCGAAGAGATTACGGGTCCGTCAAATAAGCAATATTGATACTCATACTAAAGTTAATGTCGAATATGATAAAATAAAAAATTTAACGTATAAGCTGTGGTATTTATGATTGCGACATGGACCAATTCGCCAATGGAGAATTTTTAGCTTAATAATATAAATACAATATGTGGCATATTGACTGTGGGATAAAATTAAAATAATGTTGATATAAATTCGAAGTGGCTTATTTTCAATCCTCTATGGCTTCAAAAATAGATTGATATAACAATCGACCGATGTTGAAAGAGTACCTTTGTACCCGACAACACGATAGTATTATCCACCTTTAAAGTTTGTACTTGGCTAATCTTATCGCAAACTCTAATCTTAACAGAATCACATAACATACACTTACTCTAAAATAATAAGAATTCGGAGTACATACATGTTGTATTGAATTAGCTTTTTTTATTTAATAATAATATGCACATATTGCTAGTAAAAAAATATATACTATGTACATGAAAATATCTTAAACCAGACTAAATAAACCTCACACAGAAACAAATTGGCTTAACATAACAAACAATGATGCTGCTGCTGCAATGCGCTTACATATTGAGGAAATATTTACAATTTGGCGGATGTATCCTTAAGGTCCACATAGGCACCGGTGATGACATCTTTGCCCGTTTCAACCACACTGGTACGGAAATGAATACGTTTACCTTCCTTCCACATATCTACCTTAAGAGTTTGACCGGGCAAAACTGGGGATGCAAAACGTACCTTGACTGCCTTGAACATGGCGGAATTGTTATTGGCATATTTAGCCAAAACAGCACGGACAGAGAAACCCAAAGAGCAAAGGCCATGTAGAATAGGAGTCTTAAAGCCAGAAATGGCGGCAAAGTTAGGGTCGATGTGTAAAGGGTTCAAATCTCCAGATAAACGGTAAAGAGCAGCTTGATCTTCACTTGTTTTGTATTGTATGGACGAATCGGGGGAACGATTGGGGGCAGCAACAATGGGAACAACACCTTGAATTGGGTTCTTTTTTCCTCCAAATTTGCCAGCACCCACCACAAAGATAGAACTTTGATTCTTGACCAATAAGCGGCCTGATTCGTCGTATGAATCAGCGTTTGTTACAACAACGGCACCAGATCCTTTGTCCATAACGTCAAAAACGGTACCGGTAGTGGTTAATTTTCCGCTTGTGGGAATATCATCACAGATTTCTAAATATTGTTCGCCATGTAGAATGTTGGTAAGATCAGCTTTACCGGATGGCAAGGCAGATGCTACCAAATTAGAGCTCATGCTGAGCATAAGACCAGGCATAACAAAATATGAGGGAATAGCGGAGAAATCTGCGTCGTTTTCATACAAAAATTTCAAATCGTCGGGGTTCTTTACGGTGGCACCAATGCCCAAAGCATAAAGAATCAAATCCTTGGAGCCAAATGAGAATGTGTCTTCAATATCACCAACTCTGCCTTCCTTGAGTTTCTCTAAAACTTCAAGCAAGTAACCAGAGGCCTGGCTGATAGCCTCCAAATGCTGAGCTTCGCTCATATCAGTAACCTTGCTCCATAGTTTTTGGACAGCTTCCGGTGTGATAGTATTTTGGTCAATTGAGGTACGAAGGACAGCACCTTTTCCACGGTAAACTTGCACTTTGGTGGCCCAGCCAGCAGCACTTTCAATGTAAGCACCTAAAAATAAATCGGGAATTGTATTACAATTTAACTAAAAATAGCAGTTATCACCTACCATTATCTTCACAGGATTCGTGGCATAAATAGACAACAACGGGAGCAATTAATTGAGGTTTCAATTCATTGAAAAGCATATCAGGCAAAATGCCCTCAGTCATGCGACTTGCAGCTGTTGGTATAATAACGTTGCAGTGGATATTGTTCTTGGCACCTTCAATGGCAACGGTATTTGCTAAACCGACCAAACCCATTTTGGCGGCTGAGTAGTTAGCCTGACCAAAATTTCCGTAGATGCCAGAGTTGGAGGAGGTCATAATAATACGGCCATAGTTTTGTTTTTTCATGTAGGGCCAGGCAGCCTGAGTAACTTTGAAACTTCCCTTCAAATGGACATCATGGATTAAGTTCCAATCTTGTTCCGAGATTTTGGCAAGACTACGATCTCGCAAAATACCGGCATTGTTGATGACAATATCAACACGTCCATAGGCCTTTATGGCTGTTTCTACGACTTTGTCACCATCTACAACAGAGTTATAGTCGGCTACAGCTTCGCCACCTTTGGCCTTGATTTCGCTGACTACAACATCGGCAGCACGGCTAGAAGCACCTTCACCATTGTGAGCGCCACCCAAGTCGTTGACTACAACTTTGGCACCGCGAGAAGCCAAAAGATGGGCATATTCACGACCCAAACCAGCACCGGCACCAGTTACAATAGCAACACGTCCATCAAAGCGCAATTGATCAGCCATTTTTTGTATTGTTGGTGTTTCGAATTATTTCCCCTCCTAGCTTGTAGCTGGTTGAATCAAAACTAAGTCAATTCGTAGTCTAGAAAGAAATTAAAACACATTGCTAATATTTATTCAACTTAAATTATATCGTCAAAGTTCAATTTTACTTGTACTTTCCTTCTACCCGCTTGTAGAAAGTGTTTGCCGCACTTCGCATCGATAAAGGTTCGTTCAAGTGTTTATGAATAGCTTCGGTAATATGTTGTTTTTCTTTTCTGAGAGATTATAGGAAAATAATCTCCGTATGAACTTTGATAAGCTTTTTGATTGAGCGCGGAGAAACAAATGGAATTCTATAAACAACTTTCATTGGATGAAGTTAAGAAACTTTACCCATATTATTTGAAAACAGAAATCATTTACACTAGCTCTTCTTTATTTAGGTGAGATTTGGTTGGTATTGATCGCTTCTAGAAATACCTTTTTCTTTTTATGTGAATATAAAGGAACTGAAATCTCTATAGAACATGTACTATAGGAAATGTAGAAATGCCAATGTATGTTCTCAATATTGCGGAAATCCATTACTTGGAGCAATTACAAGTGAGGGAAGTTATTAGACTACAGTAGATAACGACCATACACTGTTTTAAAAATTGTTTACAACGTGTTTTCTGCTTCACTTATAGTGTCTGATATCTTTCTCCTCTTCCGATTCTTGATCCTATATTTCACTTATTGCCAAAAATTAATAGAAATAGAACAATGAATAGTTGCCGTCTCATAACCAAATTTTCTTATAAGAATTAGTGTGTAAATATAAAAATAGCGATAGGCGGTAGAAATAAAATTTGGACAAAATTTTCTATAGAAATAAAATTTTGACAACATTTTCTATAGAAATAAAATGTTGACATTTCCTATAGAAATAAAATTTTGACAACATTTTCTATAGAAGTAAAATTTTGACAAAATTTTCTGTAGAAATAAAATTTTGACAAAATTTTTTATAGAAATAAAATTTTGACAACATTTTCTATAGAAAAAATCGTATATAAATAGAAATAAAATGTTGACGGAATTTTCATTATACCCTGCTCCACACTGTGGAACAGGGTATTATAAGTTAGTGCATATGTTTGCAACACCCAGAAGGAGACGAGATAGACACATGGTGTCTTTGGCAAAAATGATCAGGGTGGGCTCTTGAGTCGATATAGCCATGTCCGTCTGTCCGTCTGTCCGTGAACACATTTTTGTAACCAAAGTCTAGGTCGCATTTTTAGTCCAATCGACTTGAAATTTAGCACAAGTATGTGTTTTGACTCAGAATAGATCCCTATTTTGGAAGAAATCGGTTCAGATTTAGATATAGCTCCCATATATATATATATATATATATATATATATATATATATATATATATATATATATATATATATATATATATATATATATATATATATATATATATATATATATATATATATATATATATATATATATATATATATATATATATATATATATATATATATATATATATATATATATATATATATATATATATATATATATATATATATATATATATATATATATATATATATATATATATATATATATATATATATATATATATATATATATATATATATATATATATATATATATATATATATATATATATATATATATATATATATATATATATATATATATATATATATATATATATATATATATATATATATATATATATATATATATATATATATATATATATTTCGCCCGATATGGACTTATATGGCCCCAGAAGCCAGAGTTTTACCCCAATTTGGTTGAAATTGTGCACAAGAAGAACAATTAGTACTATAGTCAAGTGTGCCAAATATTATTGAAATCGGTTCAGATTTAGATATAGCTCCCATATATATCTTTCGCCCGATATGGACTAATACGGTCCCAGAAGCCAGAGTTTTACCCCAATTTGGTTGAAATTTTGCACAGGGAGTAGAATTAGCATTGTAGCTATGCGTGCCAAATTTGGTTGAAATCGGTTCAGATTTAGATATAGCTCCCATATATAGCTTTCGACCGATTTACACTCATATGACCACAGAGGCCAATTTTTTGCTCCGATTTAGTTGAAATTTTGCACAGGGAGTAGAATTAGCATTGTTGCTATGCGTGCCAAATTTGGCTGAAATCGGTTCAGATTTAGATATAGCTCCCATATATATGTTTTTCTGATTTCGACAAAAATGGTCAAAATATCAACATTTTGCTTGTAAAATCGCCGCTGCTTAGTCGAAAAGTTGTAAAAATGACTCTAATTTTCCTAAACTTCTAATACATATATATCGAGCGATAAATCATAAATAAACTTTTGCGAACTTTCCTCAAAACTGCTTCAGATTTAAACGTTTCCCATATTTATACCCTGCCCCACACTGTGGAACAGGGTATTATTTTTAATTAACATTGTGTTCCACCCTAGTGCATTAGCCGACTTAAATTTTGAGTCTATAGATTTTGTAGAAGTCTATCAAGTTCTGTCCATATCGAGTGATACCCAGCAAAAACTAGGTAACCACATCTCATTACAATTGACATTACCAGGAGTAAAGCTGTCATTACACGTTGCATTACATTGCGGCGAGTTATAATGACTAACTTGTAATGACAAAAATAAATACTTCTCGGTAATTTTCGAATTGTTATTCTCAAATTTTTAGGCAGTTGTAGTTTATATAATTATTCACATAATCGAGCACTTACATAAAAAAATCAAAAAGAATATGTAATGTAACGGTAATTCTGAAGATTTTTCCGTTAAGAATTTTTTATCACAAAGATTTCATAATAATTGTGTTTAATGACATTATCATATTATGTTTTAAATAAATGCTTTCTTATACCTCATTGACATTACACTTCCAAAATGCGCATAAACTAAATTTCAAATGCCATTTGCCTTATAAAAAAGAGACTTAAAATCCAGTTTTAGTAGATTTCGAACCTTATGTGAATTGGCTATTGGATATATTATAACGTAATTCACGAATCCAACTCCCTTACACAACGTACATTTATTTCTATTTTAAGTGTGAAATTAATTTGAGTGTAATCTTATTTAGATTATTTATTAGACTTTTTCTTTATTTATACAATATTCGTTTCTATTCAAGTAGTTCTCCTATTACAGCACCACTCGCCATATTTTGATCCATTGTAATCGGCGATAGAAATCAATATTTTCGAGATTTGGTTGCCTGAGACAATAAGTGGCTATTTTGCAAGCTTTGGTGTATCTACGAATAAGTCATTACATATTAGGTGATTATATGCTTTAAATGCACTACTTATTTTATGGCCGAAAGTATGCCTGGGGAGAAGTACTTTCCTCCTAGGACATGCGTATGTAAATGTAATCCGAAGCGATGCCAATTAATAAGTGGTTATTAATTTTTATATAGGCTTACCTACAAGATTACCGGGTAATGAGAGTTTTTGCTGGGTATATTTAAATGTATGTATTTGGGACAAACCTATATATAGCACCCAACACATTTGACGGATGTGATATGGTATCGAAAATTTAGATCTACAAAGTGGTGCAGGGTATAATATAGTCGGCCCCGCCCGACTTTAGACTTTTCTTGCTTGTTTTAATTTTTGTGTTGGTCCATTTTGTCAAAGTTCTTTGTGAGTAATTTATCCCTTTTTAAAAAAGTAGTAACTTTCCCTTTCCGCTAAATCGTTAAAACATTTAAAATTCGACACATTTACAACTCAAGGGATATTTATACAACCAAAAAATTATCGCTATTAGGAGAGATCATAATTGCAATATTATAGCAAATACTGAAATGAACTTCTAAAATAAAATAATAAAATATTTCTTTGGAAGAGAAAACATTTTTTCTATAGTAACCACAAAAATTTGATAAAAATCTTCAAAATAAGTTTTTTTTTTTAATTTTGGTAGATATTTAGTAAAATTATCTTCAACGGTGATGGTGTCGATAAAATTTTCTTATGTGTTTTTTTCTTATATGAGTTGTCCTTATATCCGTTACCTACTGCAATTAATTGAAATAGAAATAGGGATAAATATTTATGTCTGGAAGTTAACATATTATTTTTTACAAAATTAATGCTTTATTATAAATTTTATAGGGCGATAGAACGAAACCTCTCGGAACCCACCCACCATCGTCTAAATTTCGTTCATGTACTATATCGAACGTCTCACGAAAATTGTTCACTTTTTGGGTTTAAGTTTGAGAGGTTTCACTGTATTAGTTTGACTTTCGAAATAATTGTGGTGATGGACTTCGTGGAACTTAACCTAGCCCATAAAATAATCCACACCTGTTTTTTGCTGGTATGACATCCCTAATTGGGCGAAGATTGTTTTTGCACAATTTCTCTTTATCTACTTAGACAACATGCAGGTCGTTTGAATCCTATTTCCCCTGCCTACATGTATGTTAATCCGGTGTACTTTAAATTAATTGGACTTTGAGCGATAAAATATTTTCACAAACCGGCTTCACAATAATATAAAAGTTCATTAAAAACACACCCATAGCCAACAAAGCTAATTTCTCTTCCTCTCTGGGAACTTACCAAGTTTTGCAATGGCAATCGGGTCTTATCTATTGTGTGTTTTGATAATTCCTCGGATGATTTAGCAACTTCCAACTGGAGATAACTTCGCTAAACATTAAATGAAAGAAAAATAGAAAACTGGAAATGCAACCGTTCCGATTGGCTATTGATTGGTGACTACCAAGTTAATGAAAATTAGTAAATATGGGTACTGATATCGGTTACATGAATACTTTGGTTATCGATTATAATACGCTTTACAAAAACATAATCGAATACATACATTTTTCGACACCATATGGCAACGCTGTGTATGAACGAATTAGTGAAGACGCGAACCAACCAAAACACTTTTACCAAGTCACGACCCATATAGTTATGTTAAACCTCAGAGGTTTGATAATGATTGAAATTCAACACGATTTCACCCATCTTCTTCTAACTGCTTATTAAATTCATAAATAAAATATAGTTCGACATCTAAATCAATTTCAGTTAAAATACGAGTAAGAATTAAATCTAGATATTTTTTGTGAGCGTGATTTTGCAAAAATTTTATTCACGCACATTCCTGAACCGATTTTATTACTCACGCACGACATATTTGTTTTAGTCCCATTCACGCACATTGATGAGATTTGTTTCAGATTTTATTCTGATTCACGCGTGTCACGCGCACACCTCTACTGTAAAGGCCAGTATGTTATAGGGCCGTCATTTGGCAATTTCATATCGCTATCTTACTCAGCAAACCATTTTAAGAATTTTGATTAGATTAGGTATATTTTTGTACACTTGTGTTAATCCTTTTGTACTTCATCGTTTTAAGTAACTTCTTTAAAATATAAAGGCATCCCAATTTTTATCAGATAAACGCGATCTTGTCATATTGTCGCCCGACCTTTTATCATTTCTTTTTATTTTATTTTATGTTTTCTGAATGAAGACTCCAATTTGTTAATAAATAATGCTAAAAAGCCAACAAATTTAACAAATTGGAATTAGTTTTTCGTGATCCCAAGTGTGTTATGCCCAGTTATAATGCCAATTAAAAGCCACTATTCCTGTCTGTTCATCGCCATCAGATTTTCGCGGTTTCCTACGGTTCTTTTCGTCCCATATCAACTTAACTAATGTCCTCACCATAGTTCCTCATATTTCACGTGAATCCTGTAAAGATATGAAATCAGCGAGAGGAGCAGATATGCAAGGACATTTTGTTCCACGAGCGCCCTCCTTAGCCCACACATCTAACTCATTTCCCTTTATTCCGCACCCCGCCTGAAAGATACTGCAGTCGCTTTCTAACGTATATGACACCCTATGCATACAGGATACCTTATGTAAACTAGGAATTTATGCATAGGGTATCCTCCCCCTCTTCCATACTTGGTATAATCTACTTCTTATCGTGATAAGCATGTTCAGTCGACATGTCTGCAAAGAGTGCTTTCCGGAATATCTAATATTTTAAGTATCACGAGTGTCAACACTGTTGTTATCTTTATGTGCAAATTGGGTGGACAAACTCCCACCAGTGCCTCTGAAGCGACAGTTTCATATTTTACAATTAATTGATTCAAAAGAGTAACGTGGGAGAAAGCTTTTTTTCGGCTCGAAAACCGAATATAGGAGCCACCTTTTTACCTTACGGAGTTATTGTCCTAATAACAACCTAATTTGGATACCTACCTGCATTTCAAAATTCGATATTACCCCTACCGCTACCATAGGCTCTTAAGTGACACTTTAGCAATGGTCAACTGTGATGACACATATCAAAAAAGTTTAAAGTATTATAAATAGTATTGCAGCATTTAAAATATTTATTTCTTTTTTGAAATCTGATATTTATACATTGGACACGTTCCATTATTTCAAAATCTACGCATATTACTCGTAAATGTATATGGGCGGTGTCTTTAGAAACTACGGATATATAATCTTTATTTTAATGTATATATAATAATAGTACGTCGTACTCAGGGTGAGATCCTCGGGTCTCAGCATAAAAGTCTTCATATTAAAAGAAATAAATAACAAAAAAAAATTCGTACCTTTCTAACCTCTCATGATATTTTGTTTATTTTATTTTACAGGCTATGGGATGTAAGAAATCAAAACAGTTGCATGAAAATCTATCGAGGACACATTTCACATGTCAATTCAGTGAAATTTTCACCCGATGGCCTATGGATAGCATCTGCTGGTACAGAGGGTTCAGTCATCATTTGGGATATACGAAAGAGTAAACAAATTATGGAATTTTGTGATAAACCAGCTGGTGCTGCTATCACATGCATACAATTTCATCCATTTGAATTTCTATTGGCTGTGGGTCGTGTCGATGGCACTGTTAGTATTTATGACTTGGAGACACAATTATGTGTTACACGAACAGATGCCACAAGTCTATTTTATGGTCATCCCATTAAGTGCGTTACATTTAGGTAAGTTAAGAGAATGTTGGAATTTACGTTGTATGGAATTTCGAATTTATTTGATTTTGTTTTCGTTTCAGTGATAACGGTGAATGTTTATTTGTGGGCACATCAGCGGTTATATCGATTATTGGTTGGGAACCAGATCGTGAATTTGACCATATCCAGTCAGCATGGACAGCATTGGGTGATATGAAAATAGTTAACAGGAGATTGGTAAGAATTGTGAAATATTTTTTTTCGTTCGAATTAGTGTTTATTAGATCTCGGAGATAAATTTGAAATATAACTTGCCGACTTGAATACTCTAGTTGAATATTGCAGTCTAGCAGAACACAAAATTTTTTTTCAGCGGTGATTTAGGTTTGTTTTTGCAATTTCTTCTCAGTCTTCGAAGCACCACCGATCATATTATCTGTATTAAAATTGATTGTTAATGGATGAAAGGGAATGTACACTATTCTCCACTAGAGGCGCTGTTATGTTGGTTTTTTTTATACCCTCCACCATAGGATGGGGGTATATTAACTTTGTCATTCCGTTTGTAACACATCGAAATATTGCTCTAAGACCCCATAAAGTATATATATTCTGGGTCGTGGTGAAATTCTGAGTCGATCTGAGCATGTCCGTCCGTCCGTCCATCCGTCCGTCCATCCGTCCGTCCGTCTGTCTGTTGAAATCACGTCTGTTGAAATCAAGCTATCGACTTGAAATTTGGCACAAGTAGTTGTTATTGATGTAGGTCGGATGGTATTGCAAATGGGTCATATCGGTCCACTTTTACGTATAGCCCCCATATAAAGGGACCTTCAGATTTGGCTTGTGGAACCTCTAACAGAAGCATATTTCATCCGATTCGGCTGAAATTTGGTACATAGTGTTGGTATATGGCCTCTAACAACCATGCAAAAATTGGTCCACATCGGTTCATAATTATATATAGCCCCCATATAAACCGATCCCCAGATTTGGCTTGCGAAGCCTCAAAGAGAAGCAAATTTCATCCGATCTTGCTGAAATTTGGTACATGGTGTTGGTATATGGTCTCTAACAACCATGCAAAAGTTGGTCCACATCGGTCCATAATTATATATAGCCCCCATATAAACCGTTCTCCAGATTTGACCTCCGTAGCCTCTTGGAGGAGCAAAATTCATCCGATCCGGTTCAAATTTGGAACGTGGTGTTAGTATATGGTCTCTAACAACCATACCAAAATTGGTCCATATCGGTCTATAGTTATATATAGCCGATCTCCACTCACACAAAAATTGGTCCATATCGGTTCATAATCATGGTTGCCACTCGAGACAAAAATAATCTACCAAAATTTTATTTCTATAGAAAATTTTTTCAAAATTTTATTTCTATAGAAAATTTTGTCAAAATTTTATTTCTATAGAAAATTTTGTTAAAATTTTATTTCTAAAGAAAATTTCGTCAAAATTTTATTTCTATATTTTTTTAAATTTTATTTCTATAGAAAATTTTGTTAAAATTTTATTTCTATAGAACATTTTGTCAAAATTTTATGTCTATAGAAAATTTTGTCAAACTGAATTATATACGTATTTGATCGATCTTTTTTGATTTAATATAACATATATGGACTTACATACAATTTAGAAGACGGTGTTAGGAGGTTTTAAGATACCGTGCCATCGGCAAGCGTTACCGCAACCGAAGTAATTCGATTGTGGATGGCAGTGTTTAGAAGAAGTTTCTACGCAATCCATGGTGGAGGATAAGCTTCGGTCTGGCCGAACTTACGGCCGTATATACTTGTTATATCTATTTTAGTTGGTGTAGCTTGTCTGCCATTGCATACCTTATTCGAATCCGTCTTTCCAAATGACTGTGTTCAAAGACAAATGACATTATATTCACTGGGACAAATGCGGAAAAGATAAATCTTGAAATTTTCTTAATAAAATGGTAATATTATTTAATAGCCATAAAACATTAATGCGTGCAATCCCAATCAGTAAGGGAAATGCAATTGTCTCAAAGGTAATCAAAAGATAAAACTGAGTTTCAGTTATACTAGTCAGAAATTCTGAATTATTGAAGTAAAACGAAGATAATTTTACACATTTTATGAGCCAAAGATTTACTACATCATATACCCTTTTCAATTCTACGTAAACGTTAGAAGACCACTAGTCTATTTTGCTCAACATCAAAATCCATAGCCTATTTTCCAAAATATAAAAAACTTTATGCAAATTCACATACATTCGTCTGAAAAATAAAGTTTGGTTCAATTTTCACCTATTATTTATTTATTTAAATTATACTAAACTTATAGTAAATATAAGATGAGTATGGGAAAATAGAGGGAAGCTTTAACAACTGAGGCCATCAGCTATTTCACCTATTATATGAGAACGTTTTATTTAAATTTATGGTGGTAGTAATATAAACTTCACTATCCACACTTGTTTAATATTCGCGATATATATATGTATTTATGTATATGTAAATTATTGGAATTTATTTTTGCTCTCTTTACAAGTCTTTCACGTCTCTGTTTTTCCCTTAATTTCAGATTTGTGGCACTTATGAACAGGACTATGTTAGCATTTATGCTTTGAGTGTAAATCGCGTATTCCCATTCTATAATCCCTCCAATAATACAACACCCGCCTTTAGTCATAATTCTACAACACGTAAAAGTTTTTCACGAGGTAATCAAAAGTTACGCCTATCGATTGGTGGTACAAAACCGTCCCGTTTGGTCGAAGAGAATGAAGATAATCGTAGTCCGAGTATTGATGGCCACTCTTCGCCGAACCTTAGTCTGGAGTTGGTAGATGAAAATCAAGTAGAGAATGCCATACATCCGCCCATGCCACCTAATGCCAATACACATCCTCTCAATAATGGTCATGGCAACATTTCGGTGAATAGTAATTTTACGGATTTCGATAATAGTTTCAATTCCATGAGCAGCAGCAGTGTTAGCATAAATGTGCCCATAAAAAAAGTGACATCGTCTTCGCCGTATCATTATCCGTCCATAGCTTCTAGTGCAGCCTACAACAGTTTGGGCGTTTTGAATTTCGATGGACCCAGTTCTTTGAAAATGCCCGGTGAACGTGGTGATCTCTATCATAAATATGATCATTTCACAGACCCGTTTGCACAGGAAAGTGAAATAAATTTCAATGAAAGTTTCCCGCCTGTCATTAACAACTATGATAATACCGAAATGGTTGAGGATTTCCCCATCAATCAAGGCTCCACAATACCACCGGGATCATCATCATTGGCAGCGGGACCCACCAATGGAGCCAATAGCAATTCGGTGAGTTCAACAACAAATTCAACACATTTTGTCCATCCACCACCAAAGAGTATCAAACCAACTGTAAAAACAACATCACACATTACAAAACGTACCACGCAAGTATCAAGTGGTGGTGTCAAAGCGAGTGCTTCCTCGACATTTCAACAACGCAATAAATTGTCGCAAGTGTCCTCGGTTAGCACAACTGAACTGCACAAAATGGATGATAATATGCTTATTAAGAAATCCGCTTCCTCACACATTGTTGTAAATAAGAACAAGGCACATGTGAATAAAGAAAATGCACGAAATAAAAATATCACAGTGCAAATAATAACTAAACCTCCCACAAGATCAAGAACATCGCTGGAATTAAGATCACCACAGAAACAACATCAGTCGGCCGCAGCACAAAGACAAACACAAGTAAGTTTCAAACGATTGGTAATGGGAGACAATCTATTTTTTGGGAATACCGGTTTTATGTTTATCTTTAATCTATGTGTTCATTGATATCAATCTGTGATGGTAGACAGGGATAAAATGGTGATGGGACGGGACATGTTTGTTACTGCTATTATTTTCCCATGAGAGATAAGTTGAAATTCAATTTCTATAAACGAATAGTAGGAATGAGATATCGTTATTTGAGTACTAAATGAATATTATTGTACTATATTAATGTCAAAATATGAAATGACTTCTCAAGAATGGGACAATTATCCAAAATTAAAACTTAAATCCAAGGAAAACATTTTAAATATTTCTTTATTTTTATTATTCTGAAAAAAAAAAAAAAAAAGGAAATTAGAACAAAATTGTTATACAAATATTTTAAAAAATTTTTGAATAGCAAAAATGTTTCCTAAAAACTCATTTTAGTATATATATGGTCTTTAAGTCAAAGTGGAATAAGATTGATTAAGAAATGACGGTAATATGGTAGCTTTTGTAAAAATATTTAAAATATTTGTATCCTTATTTTATCAGATTTTTCGTTCTGGTGCTAGAAAACCCTCCTTTTTCAAATTTCATGAAGATTGGATAAGAATTCTTGCCCATATCCTTCGAACAATATATAAATGGTCAGAAGGACAGATATCAATGGTAGGATGTGCTCCAGAGAGACTAATATCTGTATAAATAAAAAGTTCACCACCGTAGTAGCACAATGAACTGAATAATTTAAGTGAGCCTAAAATTACGGACTGCAACTATACCAAACCTAAAACTTAAAATATCCCTTCAAGATTGTTTGCTTCGGATTTTGAGGATTTGAAATTATTTTTAAAATTCAATAGAATTCGGATTTCAATTTATTGGTGGGATTGATCACTTTTTTCTGAGGTTAAGGAAGAAGATGAAGCCCTCGGAACATACAACGGTTCCGGACGAACAAAACATTTTTCTTTCAGCAGTAGTTTATGTCACCCCTAGAATTCACGTATGGAAGAGTTTCATGTATTGTGTTTTAAAATTTCTCCGACCGACAGTTTGTAAAATATTGATAAAAATTTTAATAAAATTTGATAAAATTCAGAAATTCGAAGTAAAATTGTACCGACAATGCATTACCCAGTTTTTATCGATGGATGACCCTCAATGAAAATTTGAAATTCCTTTACTTTTAACATTAAAACATATGCAGAATTATTAAAAGGAAGAATAGGGCCGGGGGAAGTCCTTTACTGGCAAACAAGCCAGTACTCCTTTTATACCCTAGGTGTAAGATGGGTAAAATATTTGTAAAGTTATTGAACCATTCTCCACATTTCCTGCGAATTTTTAAGTGGAGGTATCCCCATTCTCAATATACCGTAAAATTAACCATAAATTGTTTCTTGTCAAATAGGGGAGGTGCCCTCCCAAACAGCCCGATTTCTATCACTACAGAAGTCGACTTCGGGTTTTTGATTTTTAACTTCATGGTTAGCAGCTAACACAGTCGGTTTTGCTTAGTCGAATTATTTGACATTTCGATTCTCTTTTGCCAACCGTAACCATATAATATTGGGAGCCACCGTGGTGCAATGGTTAGCATGCCCGCCTTGCATACACAACGTCATGGGTTCGATTCCTGCTTCGACCGAACACCAAAAAGCTTTTCAGCGGTGGATTATCCCACCTCAGTAGTGCTAGTGACATTTCTGAGGGGTTCAAAGCTTCTCTAAGTGGTTTCACTGCAATGTGGAACGCCGTTCGGACTCGGCTATAAAAAGGAGGTCCTTTGTCATTGAGCTTAACATGGAATCGGGCAGCACTCAGTGATAAGAGAGAAGTTCACCAATGTGGTATCACAATGGACTGAATAGTCTAAGTGAGCCTGATATATCGGGCTGCCACCTAACCTAACCATATAATATTAAGTTTTCCCGTTTTTATTTAGCCCCATTGCCAACCTTCAGTGAAAATTTCAACCAAATCGGAGAACTTTGGTCCAATTTTGGTCGAGCAAAGGAGAGGTTCCCTGAGCAGATATCAGGAAATTAGGCAACTTATTTTCACCATACGGTCACCCACTACGTTCTCTGAAAATTTCATGTAAATCGGTTTAGCAATTTCTGAGCTTACCCGGAGCATACAGACAACCATATTTCGGCTTTTATATATATAGATAGATAGAAGAAGTCCCATTATAAGACCGCAATAATTAGGTATGAAAAAAATTAATTAATTATATAAATATACTGAATATTTGAAATAAAACATGGAATTATTTTAGTTTAGTTAAAAACAGGTTGTTAGTAGATATCCTTATATATGGGATTAAATGAAGATATAAACCCATATGTATATTGTCCGCCATTAGCTCTTACAAACCTAATTTACCTTTTACAAAATGTGTCTTAGTTGTATGGATTATTTTTCGGGGAAGTAGTGTCCATAATTCTCTTTATAGAAATTGAAAAGTCAATATCTCTCCGCCAATTGTATACCATCATTGAATTTCCAATATCCAAAAAATAAAATTTAGTTTAAGTTTATGACGGGGTTTTATGGTTAAAAGGTGTTTTGTGTGTATTTGCTAATTGTTAAAATCCATTTTTTGCTTTTTCTCTTTTCTTTTTTACGACTTACAGCGCATTTCTAGTTATACCATGGATAGTGCTAGTAATGGCTCAGCAAATGTGTGTACCCTACTATTTTATATACTATATATGTAGATATATTGATTGATTCTATCACTGATAATTGTTGATCTTTAGTATTTAAGTTCGACAATGACCTCTTTGTTGAATAGTAACATTTGTATTTGTATCCTTGTAGTATTGTAAAACTTTGTTATGTTTTATTCAGTGTACATAGTATTTGTTTATCTCTATGTAAATTCTATTCAAGTTTGATCTTCCTGTTTTTATGGTTGAGTTCATATATACTCACATATATACTAACAATTTGATCATCATTTACAGATTCCTATAAGTTATCGTCCTGATGCATCTTTACTTACCCATACGGGTTTTAATCAGAAAAGCTTTAATAATCGCATGGATGATGTACCAGAAATTGAAATGCTCTCGGCAACACATGAACAAGTCTATCAGGAGCTAAGTAATCGTAATGCAACATTACAGATTATTCGAAATTCAACAAGGTAAGTCGAATGGATTTTATTAAGTGCATAATAATACACATTTTCCTAAGAAAACAATTTTCTTCCAAAATTCTTAAATTTACCAGCGAACTTACTTAGTGAAAATGCCGAACCCTTTATCCGAAAAGCTAAATAAAGAAGTTAATATTATATGATACTAGTCCCGAAAAACACAATGGCGATCTAAATGTTTGAAAATCGATATATCAAATGGAAACCTCAATCGAATTATGTGTTGCCTTAAAACTCCACTTTGAATATCTGTCAAACTAAAAATGACAATTACATTATATTTGTTTTATTGACAGTTAATTAAATTGTTCACACGTCACCAAAAGAATTTTTGTCTGAGTTTATTCCTAAAGAAACGTATTCCCCCATGTTCCGATATTCGGAATCACTAATCGCTAGAATTTTTTTTTTGTCTTTCAACGAACAAATCGAGACAACCCTGGACTTCAAACCAATTTAAATTTGAACTTCTTATATATTGTCAAATTGTACGTTTATATGTTTTAGGATTAGGAATATATCGGCAAATGAAAATTTTGCGATTTGCGATTCCAAACCCCGGAACATGGGGATTATGTACATTGGAACACAGTTATAGCGTTGCTAGAAGAATAATGGTATATTTAGTACCGTCGAACTTAAAAAGACGCGATTCTACATTTACAAAGTCTTGATAAATGTCACTGGCATTTCCCTTCGAATCACAATGTTCTTTCAACTTTTCGATTTTTTAAAAGTCGATTATTCGATTTCTGTCACTACATTACGTGATTTGGCTATATTTTGAAGTCGATTTCGGCTTACTGATTTTCGACTTCATGGTTAGCAGCAACACTGTCGGTTTTGCTCAGTCGAATTATTTGACATTTCGATTCCCTTTTGCCAATCGTTACCATATAATATTAAGTTTTCCCGAGTCACTGTGGGTTCGCCCCTAAGCCTAAAGTCTTTCAAATGTAAAACCGAGGTACTTTATGCAATTACAAAAAATTAGTCTAATTTATAGACATCCTTCGTCGGTTTCAGTGCATATGTAATCCTCGTTTTTTTTTTTTATTTTTTTTGCCCATTTGAGAGTCATGTGGAGGGTTGAATCTCTATGGTATCTTTAATTTTATCTAAGAATTGCACCATTTTGTACGTTTTTCTTAGTCTAAGAAGAGCAATTTCTCATACCTTTGAATGTCTGTTTGCTTTTAAGTGGCTAAAATACAATACGAGCAATCAACTCCATTAGCAGTTGGCAATGCTTCATTTCGAATGTACGCTATTGAAATTTGAAGGCTCAAACTCAAAGCAACGAAAGCAAGCCAATACAATATTTCTGGATTTAAAATATCTGAATTAGTTGAGATGTTGGTTTTGTTGAGATAGCCATCGTGGTGAAATCGTTAACCTGTCTACAATACCAAGAAACACAATGGCAGAATTTTTATTCACGAACCAAAAATTTCGAATTACTATTATTTTGGAAACATATTTTTATTTTGTTGGTATATAATAATTTTTTATATTGTATATAATATTTTTTTTTGTATTATTTTGTTGTTTCTTCTATAGATCTCACGATGTCCTTTCCGCCCTTAGACAGGCCATAAAAATGGGTAGAACTATCTTTGTAGATCTTCTAGGAGCTATATTAGAAAAAACGTAAGTTGATATATTACCCCCCTAAATATAGAATCAACCATTGACCGGAATAGTAATTTTAATACCGAGTACTATTTTGGACCTTTTTACTATAATATGTTCATTTTGTTTTTCCTTTTTAGGGCATCATGGAATTTAGATTTGTGTATTTTACTACTGCCGGAAATTTATGAACTCCTTCAAAGTCAACACAAATTGTAAGTAAATTATACGATTATTGGTATACGTGCCTACGTGTTTGTCTGCCAATATCGGTTCATAATTATGGTATATGTAGTAATGCTATTGTGAACGAAAGTCTTTGGTAGAATTTTGTACGATATTTATGGTGGTGTGTACAAAAGATAATAATAATATTTTTTACTTGTTTCTTTCAGTCATTACACAAGGGCTTGTGATACTCTACGTGTTATATTATCAAACTTCTTGCCAATTATTCAGGATAACCTTGATCCATGGGTGAATGGTTTGGGTGTTGATGTTAGTCGTGAGGAACGTCATCGTAAATGTTTGGAATGTCAACGGTGGTTACTACAAATTCGCAATTTGCCAGAAACAAATCATTTTGGCAGCACATTGACACAGTTACAAAATATGATTGTTAACATCTAATTAATTAAAAAAAAAAAGAAAAGAAAAACAAACATACCTACCACAATTCACCACCATAACCATCATAACCATTAATTCACTCACCCATAAAAACACGCTTAGCTAGTTTGTATTAGTGTTTAATTTTATCTATTTTTTTTTGTTTAATTTATTGTCATCATTCATATACAAAAATGTTCTTTTATTATTTTTTCTGTATTTTTTTTTTGTTAATTTATTAATTTAATTTGATTGTCCTGTAAAAGTGGAAAGTTCTAAATACATACTCAATCAGAGGAAACATATTATATTAAAAAATCATTGATTCTAAGAAATACTTTACGTCTTTGCTATTTTTTCCTAAAATTCGTTTTTTGTGATTCCTTAAATTGGTTGATAATAGGAGCTGCAGGCAGCAAAATTACTAAAATTTGTATTTTAAAAAGAAACTGCTCTGTTCTATAGTTTTTCCAATATCACACCCAAAATGATAATAATAAGCACCACAATTTAACTGATCTGATTTTATAACACCAAAACTTATGTTTATATAGTAGATTTTGTAGATAATTTTTAATAAATACAATTTAATTTTAGTTACTAAACAAATGAACAACGTAGTCCCAAATTAACCTATGTTTTTTTAGTTCTTACCTAAAAAATTTTAGTAATTTACTTTGTAGCGTTTATATATAGAGTTGTATGTATGTTTGTATAATTTAATTTCATTATTATTTTGAAGTTTGTATATAATAGATTCCGTTCAAAAATTAGAACTAGAGGTGTGCATGTGACATGAAACTTTAGAAACCCAATAGCCAGAGTTCTGCCCACAAATGCCGTGCGTGTGCGTTCAAAGGTAGAAATTTTCAATCGTAAGTGTAAGTAAAATATTACAAATGCGCAGATCTCTTATTATAACCAAGAAAAACAATATGAATGTTATGCTTCTCGAAATTTTCTTTTCGTGGTATGTGTCTTAACATTTGGTTGTTTGTCTAATAACACAAGTTTACAAAATAATTTTTTTGTACACTTGATGAGAAACAACTTTTCTTATGTATTTTAATCTGCTGAATTCGAAAAAAAAATTAAATAATTTTTTTATGGAACAGTTTTTGGTATATCCCGTTATTTTTAGGGATATTTCAAATGCATGTCAAATCATGCAAATGTAAGCAACTCACCCACACAAAAATGCCACCCGGGCACGTTTTTCCAATGGTTTGTACTATTCCGGCGTAAAAGGGTCACTGTAAAACATGATTTTTTTTAATTTGCTTTGTTTGCATGGATATTTTTGAACCAAACCAGACGTATGAGAGATCCAATTATACACGATTATTCGACATCTCAATACCTTTCATTTAGCGGTTCAGTGATTTGTTTAGTGAAAAAAGAGCGAAAAACTCAAAATAATGTGATATCTCAAAAACTGTTCCATAAAAAAATTGTTAACATTTTTTTCCGAATTCAGCAGATCAAAATACATAAGAAAAGTCACCTCTCATCAAATGTAAATTTTCAGTGTAAACAAGTGTAATTGGAAGACGATCTGGGTTAAAAGTAAACAGTGATAGGCGGCCAATACCAAAAGTCATTTAGTCCAATTCGAAGAAGTGTCGTTTAGCCGAATTTGAATGTTGCGAGTGGTCGACCAATTATCCGAAAAGTCGACGTTATACTTGTGTATCTAGAATCTAAAATTATTCAATTAAAATTTTAATTGGATTAAAAAAAATATTCAAGATATAGACAAAAAATATTTTTTTTTGTGTAGGTTGGATGAGAACTTCATTATTTTACACTAAAAACAAACCAAAACCTATTACAATGCTGATTGTTACATGCACGACCTGCCCTGTTTACCATGATAAGCAACAAAAGAAAAAAACTAATTTTATGAGATTGAAATGTTGTTTTATTATTATGAATTTATTTGTCAAAATTATATGTACGTGTTTACTTTTCAAATTCTGTATCGGATACCCAAAAAAATTACCTTAAAATTTCAAAAATGATCTTCCATAAATAAGAAAACCAAAACGCCAAAACTATAAGTATTTTTTTCTTTTAATTTCAAAATTAGTAATTAACCATTAAAACATTCCCAAAAGTTATACCCCACCCTGTTTCCAAAATTATTCTTTTTTATTTATTGCTTGATTTTAAAAATATTGATTGCAAAAGTGCCTTTTAATACAAAATACAAGAAGAAATATTCACAATCAGAAAATTTGCAGAGAACATTATTGTACTATTATAGAATCATGCAACTATAATTCAATTTTTTAAGATTTCCCTTGAGTTTTAATTAATACTGATTTTATTTCTGATAGATATTTTCTTGCACTAAGCCATATTTAAAGTTTTTTTTTTCATGTGTAAGGGGTATTTATGAGTTATTTAAATCTATCAATCGCGAAAAGAAGTAAAAAAAATACTACATAGGCGAATTAATCGTTTATCACTTTAAAAATACTGACACGCCCCCTCTAGTGTCGAAACACAACTGACGTCCATAGATGAATCACGGAAAACCGATTTTCGACATTTTGGCTATTTCATTGCTTCAAAGTTTTTGTAGAATTTGCCATTTCAAAGCACTGATTTTTTCCCCCTTGCCAATTTTTTCCTCATTAACATCGACATTTTGTCCATTCGATATGCAGATTTTCTCGTGAGAGAGCTAAAGTTTAAAAGATGCAATTACCCAGTCAGAAAAAAAACATCGGAAAAGCGTTGTAAAAGCATAGTAAACGGTTGATACACGGTGGAAAAAAGCGTTGTTACACTAAAAAAGTGAACCCTCGACTAAAAAAAAAAATAAAACTAAACTTATTGTGTTTTGCGTAGGTTGGTTAAATGGACTAAAATATGGGAAAAGTTATTTACAAATGTCCGTATTTCAAACTAAATACTTAAGAATTTCTTAAAATTTGTACATTTTACCCCAAATGCGCCAAAAGAACATTCTTGCAATTTTGAACTCCAATTTTTTCCTTCAAACAACGAAATTATGTGAAAAAAAATTATTTTGTCTAAAAAATTTCTTGAATTAGTCGAAAAAATATCTGTGGACTTATGACAAAACCCCATAAGACGAGATAAAACAATTTCTCAAAAATTTTATGTTGTGTGTAGTTTTTGGAGGCGCATCTTTCTGTGTTTACAGATACAGATGCAATATCTGCCCTAGATCGGGAGATATAAAATGGTGTATCGATTTTTTTAAGTTTAATTTTAGCAAAACAACATATCTCATCATATGTTGTAAAATAAAATCGAAATTCTTGTATGATACTTTTGACAAAACAACATAAGTCCACATAAGGTTTGTATAATTGACAATTTTTTTTTTTACAAAACAACATACATATTTTCGAGTCATGGTGTTTTGTCGAAAAAAAAAAAACAAATAAAATAAACGCATATTTAACTTCAGTTGTGTTGTTTTTTAGTCTATGCGACAAAATACATAAAAAGATATGTTTCTTCTTTTGTTTTAAATAAAATATTGTATGACAAAACAACATAAGTCGGTAATTCCTAATTTTCTCTAAAAATAAGCTATCGAAAAGATCTATCACATAAATATTAAACATTTTTCAGATCTTTTCTACAGAAGTTTTTGAGACCCCATATAGGTGTATTTTCGCTCCCCTGTAAAATTGAGTTTTTAGACTTATGGGGTTTTAG
The DNA here is from genome assembly GCF_050003625.1 of Haematobia irritans. NCBI lineage: Eukaryota > Metazoa > Arthropoda > Insecta > Diptera > Muscidae > Haematobia > Haematobia irritans. The sequence continues at coordinate 60,474,345 of NC_134399.1, read as the reverse complement.
CATGAAATCAGCGTTTAGTTTAGTTAAAACTTTGTACAATTGCCTACATTTGCAAAATTAACCAAAATTGTTCTTCCTGGTAGGCTCACTGTTTTTTTAGTGTACACCTTCAATTTATATGAAAAATGAATATTATCCTATTCTACATCAATTCATATCAACGGTAATACCTTCATTATTCATAAAAAACCGTAAGCATTGAAGGAAAATGCATTTTCAACGATAATTCTGTGGTCACAACCCTTAACAGCCTAACTCGAGTTAGGACACAATTGAATTATTAGCACCATCGTATTCAGCGTGTCTAAATTTATTTGCTCTAAATTTTTCATGTTTGTATCTCTTCTAGGAATCTGTAGCAAAGTTTTCCAAAAAACACCTTCTCCTGATTTTCAGTGAAGATTCAAAATTTTAAACTCCTGTACCGAAAATATTGAAAAACAGACTTAGGCTGTTATGGGTTGTGACCACAGAATTTTGTGGAAAATATATTTTTTAAAAACCGTCAATTAATTTGTTTAGCAAACGTTGTTTCAACGTTAGCTTCCAACGTTGTTACAAAGCTCAATATTTATAACCATCAGGAATTTCTGGCTGGGTAGATGTTGAAACCATATTGATATTTTTATATATATTGCAAATATCAACTTGACGATTTTTTTTAAATTACTAATTTTAAATAAATATTGGCTTTCCTATTAAGGATGGTATTAAGTTCGAGTTTAGCCGCTAATATCGTAATTTTTTCACGATTAATTTTCTTTAACAATCCATTTTAAGGAATACAAACTTTGTGAAAATTTGCTTTGGGCTATTTCCCATCAAGTTATAATAAAATTTGCAACAAATATGTATAATTTTATGCCTTTTCTTACTGATTTAGTATTCCATTTAGCGGCTAAACTCGAACTTAGTACTAACCCTTGCTCGAAATGAGAAACCCGATATTACATATCTTTCCAAAATTTATATCTAAACCCCTATAAATGAGATAGACATACGTGATCAAAAGGCTTATGGTTTTATCTTACAAATTATATTTTTATTTTGAATTATTTGTTTATCATAAATTATATTTTATTGTTTCATTCTAAGAAGTAAGAAATACAAAACAATGGAATTGTATGTATTAAAAAAGCGAATTATGCAAATAACTAGAGACTGTCGAAATGGCAAAGATTTTTAACCAGAAATAATAACTAAAAAATAGAAATATTATTGTGAAACGAAATTATCGAAGAAACAACTCAGAATTCAAGACAATGAAATCATCCGTATATTGGTTGTAAAGCGTTTTGCTAATGAATAGAATGGAAAATGCCCATTGTAAATATGACATAAATATATAATAAATATTAACAAAAGTAAATTTTAATACATTTTAAATAAGCTAAGGCTATTAACCATACATACAGCATAACTAAATCCATATATACAAAGAATAAAATATTTTTGCACTCATCTCAGTAGAGATTAAAATATGTAAGACTACCCCAAAAAAATCTTGTTTTGTTAATTTAAAAGAAATAAATAGATTTTTTCATTCATAAAATGCCACATATCAGAGAAAGGAGTTAGTTTTTCACATTTGCTAAAAGAAAATACTTCAACTTAAGGATGCATTATTCATAAATGACAAATTAATAATTAATACATACATATAACATTTGAAATAATAAATTTAAGCAATAATTTAATTGAAAGTAAAAATCGTGGTATAATAATACTTTATATATTAAGCAAATATTATATTGGATCTTCTTAATTATTATTATCATTCATTCATATATTCATTGTCATAAATATGAAAATTAAGACTAACTCACCACACAAAAGAACTATTAAGTCATGGAATAATTTAAATAGATTTATCACCACCACCACCAACAATAACAAGACCACAATATTAATAATTAAACGAATTAAGTCATTTACATTTATATACAGTTATATACTTTTAGAATATATATATTTATGCATTTCAATTAATCTACAATTATTAAAAACAAAACATCAAGAGCATCAAAAAAGAAATACACAACAACCAAACTTACTATCCACCTTTCTACTAACTCTCAAAATCTTCACAATTATTTCACTCCATTTTCATTATAATATATCATAACATCATAGAAGTTATGTACTTAAAAAATCTTTACAAAAAAAAAATTAAAGATAATCCCCTACCCCCAAATTATGATTAAAAATTAAATTTAAGTTGTAATTATCTAATGAGAATGTTTTTCTTTCTTTGTTTATAGTTTACTTAAAATTAGCTTTACCATTAAATGAAAACAACCACCCCCAAAAACAAAACATATAAATATAATCAATTTTAATTTAATTTCTAGTTATTTTAAATTTAGTTGTAATTATGTCAAAACATAAATAACGTTTACATTTTCATAAAAAAAACATATTTAATAAAAATAAAAAAAAATAAATTTTTAAAAAGTAACGCATTTTTAATTGTCGATCTATGAATTAACAGCTAAATACATATGTTGCCCCTGAAGAATTGTCCAATCCAAATAAGTGTTGTATTATTACTCTTCATGTTAGCCTGATATCGAAATAAGCGATCCAAATGCATAATTTTAGTTATAATTAATTATTATTCGAGCTATATGGACAAAGAAGATTAAGTAACTTGAGAATTGAGTCATTGAAAAGAAAACGGCAGATACAAATCTATACACGTCTGACTATAACAGGTTGGCTGATAAGTCCCCGTTCTGACAAAGAAAAACACATTTTTTTGTCAAAATTCGTTTTTATTATTCAACATAGTTCCCTTCAAGGGCAATACAACGATTATAACGACCTTCCAATTTTTTGATACCATTTTGGTAGTACTCCTTCGGTTCGGCCTCAGTGTCGGCGATCACCTCTTCATTGCAGCCAAATTTTTTCCCTGCGAGCATCCTTTTGAGGTCTGAGAACAAGAAAAAGTCGCTGGGGGCCAGATCTGGAGAATACGGTGGGTGGGGAAGCAATTCGAAGCCCACTTCATGAATATTTGCCATCGTTTTCAATGACTGTGGCACGGTGCGTTGTCTTGGTGGAACAACACTTTTTTCTTCTTCATATGGTGCCGTTTTGCCGCGATTTCGACCTTCAAACGCTCAAATAACGCCATATAATAGTCACTGTTGATGGGTTTTCCCTTCTCAAGATAATCGATAAAAATTATTCCATGCGCATCCCAAAAAACAGAGGCCATTACTTTGCCAGCGGAGAAATGAGTCTTTCCACGCTTCGGAGACGGTTCACCGGTCGCTGTCCACTCAGCCGACTGTCGATTGGATTCAGGAGTGTAGTAATGGAGCCATGTTTCATCCATTGTCACATATCGACGGAAAAACTCGGGTGTATTACGAGTTAACAGCTGCAAACACCGCTCAGAATCATCAACACGTTGTTGTTTTTGGTCAAATGTGAGCTCGCGCGGCACCCATTTTGCACAGAGCTTCCGCATATCCAAATATTGATGAATGATATGACCAACACGTTCCTTTGATATCTTTAAGACCTCTGCTATCTCGATCAACTTCATTTTTTTTTTCATTTTGAGGATTTTTTGATGTTTTCGTCGGTAACCACCTCTTTCGGGCGTCCACTGCGTTCACCGTCCTCCGTGCTCATTTCACCATGCTTTAATTTTGCATACCAATCAGTTATTGTTGATTTCCCTGGGGCAGAGTCCGGAAACTCATTATCAAGCCAAGTTTTTGCTTCCACCGTATTTTTTCCCTTCAGAAAACAGTATTTTATCAAAACACGAAATTCCTTTTTTCCATTTTTTTTACAATAACAAAAGTTGCTTCACAAAAGACGCTCTATCTCACAAACTAATTGACTTACAGACGTCAAATTTTGACACGAATCATTTGAAGGTTGGTACTATATAAAAATAATATGCATTTAATACTAGCGACATCATCTATGTATCAGACCGGAGACTTATCAGCCAACCTGTTATATATGTTTCCGCGGAGCCACCGTGGTGCAATGGTTAGCATTCTGTTAGATTCCTGCTACGACCGAACACCAAAAAGTTTTTCAGCGGTGGATTATCCCACCTCAGTAATGCTGGTGACATTTCTGAGGGTTTCAAAGATTCTCTAAGTGGTTTCACTGGAATGTGGAACGCCGTTCGGACTCGGCTATAAAAAGGAGGTCCCTTGTCATTGAGCTTAACATGGAATCGGGCAGCACTCAGTGATAAGAGAGAAGTTCACCACTGTGGTATCGCAATGGACTGAATAGTCTAAGTGAGCCTGATACATCGGGCTGCCACATAACCTAACCTAACCATATGTTTCCGTGCGAATATGACACAATTTGGGCCCTATGAAGAAACCATATATGAAATAATCAGCTTGCAAATCGGATCATCCCTACTCCCACTGTGCACCATCTCTTCATATAACTAAAGGATGATTTTTAAGAGCTATAGGAATTAAAAAGAAAACACAAAATTCGGAAAAATTCATGAAATCTTTATTTGAATCGATCTTTATTTGATCGATAATTTAACGTTTGAAGATTATGTCATGCAAATGTTGACCGCGACCGCGCCTCAAATGATCCATCCGCTTAGTCCAATTTTGACATACTCTCTAACCTTTCGTGCTATTCGGCACCGTCTTATTGAAACCACAAGTCATGCAATTCAAACTATTGCAGTTTGGGCAACAAGAGTTGGATATCATCTTGTGGTAGCGGTCACCATTCACATTTACGTACGGCCCAATGATGCCACCAGCCCATAGGTTAGGTGGCAGCCGATGTATCAGGCTCACTTAGACTATTCAGTCCATTGTGATCACCATCCCATAAACCGCAGCAAAGTGTGAATTTCTGGATGTATTTGGTAGTTTTTGCAATGCTTTTGGCTGATCTTCACTCCAAAATCGACAATTCGACAAAAAAGAACTTTGTCGCAGAGTAAAATTTTTCAATTAAAATGTTGATCTTCGTCCAACTTTCCAAGAGCCCATCTTAACTTCTTCAAATTCCTTTCAATTTCTTTGGTGTTATTCTAATCACGAAATTGATTCAATTAGTATTTTGTCGAAATTGTTTTAATCACACAATTTAATAATATTGTTTACATATGTCAATTTTTAAATAAATTTATTCAATTAAAGATGTTTTTTGGATTTTTGTTTTGTTTAAAAAAATAATTGAATCAATTAAATTTGAACATTTTTAAATTCAATAACGATTTTAATTGAAAAAATATTTAGGAATGCCAAATCCGTTGTGATTTTCACATGAAACAAAAAGTTTTTAAATTCAAAACATAAGTGTCAGTATTTTATTTCGTTTCAAACGTTAAATGTACAATTTCTAATTTAGGAATTAAATCGAAGTACTTCCATCACAAGGTAATCCAAACCTGTTTTACCAAAGTTTTCGGGGTTCTACCAATGCCACTGTGTACCTCCTTATAGGATGAAGTTACATTCGTTATAAACGGCTCTTTAGAGAGATCATTTAAGTCCATTAAATATTCACCATCATCGTCGTAAAGTCGATAATTTTTCGATTGAAGGTAATCTCGTTCAAAATGAATTTTTCCCTTTGGTTTAACGATAACTTTAGTTGAGGCTGCCGATGCTGACATCGCTGGGAATAAAAAGGATCTATTTTTCTGGTAGTATGGTTTTCGTTGGGGATAGGGCGATATCTGTGGACGATTTCCTTGTGACATAGTAGCCCGAATTTTAGTGCGATAATATGGCGTCTTTCCTTTATGCACGTATTGCCCTTTAAAATTATGAATATTTGTTATGATTGAATAGGGCAACAATAAATCCGAATCAAAAGGTGTTCCACCTTCAGAGTATATTTTTATCAATTGTGGTGATGAAGATTTTTTCGGTCTAGCTAACATTGCCATCGAGCATGCAATGTATGTGGACCATGCCAAAGGGAGAGTGAACTTCATTTCAAGTAGGTAGTACTTTTGTTTATTTTCTTTTATGACCCAGAGAAGAGTTCTTCACGTGCTTGCGTACAAATTTCAACTAATTGTGAAAATGTTTCAAATTAGAGGTTTAACTTAACCCAAACAAGAGTCGAGAAAAAAACATAGTGTAAGGTGTTGAAATGTATCCGTGTGATAATAAGACAACAACACGCTTCGTTGGCCTCAATTGTATGTCGAACAACTTTAACATTCAACATTCAACATTCATTCAAAAAATTATGCAATTTATGAAAAATTGTCAAAAGAAATTTTTGGGAAGGTTTTAAGAAACTTTGATCTCAGCTACTTACAACGAAGAATCGACACGAGCCTGTTTTGAGCAATTGACAAATTGTGTGGGATCCAATCCAGGTTCCCACTTGTGACAAAAATAATATACCAAAATTTTGAAGAACCTAAAATCGACCAAATTTTAACAAGCTTTATTTTGAAAATTTTGATGAAATTTTTGTGGTGTTTTTCTTCGAAATAATTTTTTTTTTATTATTTTATATTCGACACTTTTTTTGACTTATAGATAAACCTTGAATTACAAAAATGTTATAACGCTTTTAGCTTGCATCAACAAGGGAAAGTTACTACTTCTACAAAAAGGGGAACTTACAATGGAGATTGGCAGTATGATCTAACACGAAAATTAAATTTTTGGAGATATTGAATTTATAGAAAATTTTGACAATATTTTATTTGCGCAGAAAATTTTATGAAAATGTAACTTATAGATTTTTTTTTAAATCTTTACTTCTACACAAAAATTTCTCAAAATTGTATTTTTATAGATTTTTTTCAACATTTTATTTCTGAAGAGACTTTCTCCAAAGTTGTATTTGTATAGAAAATTTTTCAAAATGTTTAACAGGTTGGCTGATAAGTCCCCGATCTAACAAAGAAAAACACATTTTTTTTTGTCAAAATTCGTATTATTATTCAACATAGTTCCCTTCAAGAGCGATACAACGATTATAATGACCTTCCAATTTTTTGATACCATTTTGGTAGTATGTTACTTCTATGGAAAATTTTATCTAAATTTTTACTTCTATAGAAAATTTTGTCAAAATTTTACTTCTGTATAAAATTTTGGCAAAATTTTATTTCTGTAGAATTTTTTTCAAAATTTTCTCAAAATTTTATTTCTATAGAAAATTGTATCAAAATTTAACTTCCATAGAAAATAGTGTTAAAAATTTAAATCTATGGAAAATTTTGTCAAAATTTCTGTAGAAAATTTTCAGGAAACGCGAAAAGTTTTTTGTGATGGTCGAACGTTTATGCAACTTTGAATGTACGGTGGTGGCACTAATGCTTACACAGAAAAAAATTTCACGAAATTTTTTCCAATTAAAATCTTACTTGAGTTTAAAAAAATATTCAATTAAAAATTTAAATTTTTTAATTGAAACAAAAATCAATCACACAAATTAATAGTACCAATTAATTTTTTAATTGGCTGTCAATTAATTTTTTAATTGATATTATCATTTCTGTGATTGACATTTCAATCAAAAAATTAATTGGATCAATTAATTTACTGATTGAATCAGAAAAACATTTTTGTGTGTAGGTTTGTCTCAATCTCACGATAGGTCACATGAAGATCTTTCCCAGCAAAAACAGAGCTTCCAAAAAAGTAGTTTGGATCCCCAATCTGTGATCCGGAAGTAGTGCAAACTTGGATCATCTCCAATGAATTTTACATGGGCTTGTCATAGGACGGAAGTACTCCCTTTTTGGATCCTTTGCATTGCTTTAGAAGTTGTGCCCGGAAGTTAATTTGAATGAAGAAATTTAAAAAGCGAAAAAAAAACAATTTTTTTTCAACCAATTTCACTTTTTTTCATCCATATGTTTTATTACACAATTATTTTCCTATTATCTAATTTTTACAATTTGAAAAACTTTTTCGCTCCGACCAGGGGTTGAATCAGGGTTTGCTGGCACCGTAACAGAACGCCTTAGCACACTCAGCCACAAACGCCATTGAACGTAAAGCGTTGAAAGGTCAATTCAAATGTTTGTGATATGATCGTAATACGCACCAAGGAATAACATTCTAATTGCTTCTCGAGATGTTCTTTATTAGTATGAACGAAAAAATAAGAAACGCAGGTTCAAATCTCACCAGCGGCAATTTTTGTTATCAAATATTTTTCTAAAAAATTATTTTTTATGCCATGCGTCGTTTTTATTTTTTCATATAACATATTTTCGTATAAATATATTTTTTCCATTAAAAATCAAAAAAAAAAAAAATTAAAAATTATCGTAATTTGCTAAACCTTCTCAAAAGAACTTCCATGGAAGCGAAAAAGTCAAACGGCACAGGTTCAAATCCCAGCGGGGATGAAATTAATTATTTTTTATTATTTTTTTACTTTTTTATTAATTTTCTATTTTTTTAGTTTTCTTTATTAGTTTTGTAAAATTTAATTGTCCAAAATTTGCACTTAAAATGGCCTGATTGCGTTCTTTGTAATACTTGTCCACGAGGACTGCATCGGAAGTAGAAAAAAATCATTGGAGGATCCCAAGATGCGCTTTAGAAGAAATGTTTGTGCACTTGTCCAAAAGGACTGCATCGGAAGTGGAAAAAACTCATTGGGGGATCCCACGATGCGCTTTAGAAGAAATGTTTGTGGACTTGTCCAAAAGGACTGCATCGGAAGTTGAAAAAACTCGATGGGGGATTCTGGGATGGGCTTTGAAAGAAATGTTTGTGGAACAACTTCCAATTTTTTTTGCTGGGTTATTACGGACGACCTTCACGAAATTCGACTTGAGTTGAATTCACCATACCATCAAAAACTAAGTTCATCAATTATTGTTGAGTTAATCCCCCGTCTGAAGTTAAAAAAATTGCATGAAAATGCTAACGATTTAATTCAATTTTTTGGGCGAGTTGGTGTAAATAACACAAACGTTCTGAGTACGTACACAGAAAAAATGTTCACCAAAACATTTCCAATTAAAATTTAATTGAATTTTCAAAAATATTCTATTGATTCAACGGATTTTTTTAATCAAAACCAAAATTAATAGTATCAATTTATTTGTTAATTGGATCAATTAATTTTTTAATTGACTTCGGTGATTGATACTAATATTACAGTGATTGAAGACATTTCAATTAAAAATTAATTGGATCAATTAATTTCATGGTTGAATCCAAAAATTATGTTTTTGTGTGTATAGGTGGGTACTATGTTCGGTTTTCGAGTTGAAAATCACTATATTTTTGCAATTACCTTTACTGAAATAGTCAAAATTATAAATGAAAACATACATATTCCTGCAAAGTCTTCCCAAAATCTCGAGGGACAAGAAACTACGCACCAGTACTGACCTTATAACGTCAAAAATGTCAAGCTTTATGTCAGATGGCAGATTGCAACACTAGGTTTGCCCAATATAATAGGCAACCCTCGTATTATTTCTAAACATTTCTAGAATACTTGCTTGTGAGCGAGAATGGATGCAACACATATTGGAAAATGAGCTTGAACTAAAGCCATTGAAGTTCCAAAAAGAGCAAGATCTCACCGCTTGCATCGCTTACCAAAGTAAGCGATGCTTAGTCTCTACAATGGTCTCTGGATCAAAAGACTATTCGCTCAGGGTATATTTGAATCGGTTGACTAATGTCATATTATGTTATAATTACAATCTATCTTCGAGTATTACATATCAGATGACAATTACAAAATACCAAGATTTGGTATAGTGCACCACAAACTATTACGATTAAATTAATGAGAATATTTCACCAAATTTTCTTGGGCTTACACTAAAAGAGACACTCTTCTCACACATTAGCTTTCTGCTCATGTACAACCATCTGTTTTCTTTTTAGTTCATTGTCTTCACACTTCAAAGGGTCTATGTTAGTTTGTCTGTGTGCTTAAATCTAAATTTATTACCTTAATTATTATTATAATTATACGTTTGTTTATATTTTAAGTGATGCTTAAGCCCTGCTGTACATACATTTGAAGCTTATCTTCCACTCATAATTGTTTATTGTTTTGGTTTTTATGTACATGAATTCGTAGTCTTCTCAATTCGACTTAATAGCCACTCTTCATTCTTTCTGTCACATTATTCTCTTGTGCACATATTTCACTTTTTGTTGGGATTAATAAATGACTCGTGTGATTTATGTTTTTTGTTGCGTTGTTGATGTTGGCATACTCTCTTTGGCTCTCAATAACATCTTTATTACGACTTTCTGAGTTTAAGAAAATAGAGATCTTACAAGTTAGAAGAGGTCAGTGAAGATAACTGTCCGAATTTCACATAGAAGCCAGATGGTTTTTGTTGGCATTGCAATGTAATTCAATCGTTTGAACCTCAGAGGTGGTAATTAATTGAGGAGTTCTTTTTCATCACAGATATTCAATTCTACATTAGAAAATCCCAAAATAAGCGTTTTTATAGCATTTTCACTTTAAATGCATGTGACTTTTTTCAAAAATTACAACTAAAATGTTGAACGTTTTTATTAAATCTATTGTAGTACATGTCAAATAAAATATTTCTGGAAGTCAAATCTTAGAATTGCAAAAAAACAACAGATGGGAAATTTTTAAAATTGAAAAGTTGCCTGTGGGCAACTTTGGGCAATTGTGGTAGTAAAATTACATATTTTTGAACATAAGACCTGGAGAAAAAAGGTTTGAAAAACAATGATTTTGAAAAAATTTTGAACTTCAATTGGGATGTCCCAGTGACGAGAAATACGGCGATGATGTGGAAAACATATCTGCAGTGCAGTGGGGAATTTGGAAGGAATCGTAAAAAGAGAGGAAGCCACTTCTTGGCAACATACTAGTGGATTAGCACGAATATTGACGCTTTATAATACTTTGGTTTTTTCACCGCCTGTTAAATTGACTTTAACCCATGTCAAACAAAAAAAAAAACAAAACATTTTCGTGAGTCACGCGTGATTCACGCGAAGCCGTGAAAGAAATTTAAAGAAACCTCGTGAATGTGCGTGAACGGGATTAAAAAAATGCGTGAGTAAAAATCAAATTGTGTTCGTGATTGTGAGTGAGTAAACTTTCACCGAAATCACGCTCCCGATAAAAATTTACTTTCACGATCCAACCCACGCTCAAGATAAAATTCACGTTAACAATAAAATTCATATTCACGATAAAATTCGCACTCATGGTAAAACAGACACAAAAAGTCACAATCACGAACAAATTCACGTTCACGATTAAATTCAAGCTCACCGATTTTAATCACCTTTACATATTTAATCACCCTTAAGATTTCAATAGCGTTAGTCACGAGAAATTTCGTAATTACCAGAATTTTATTGAGCCACGAAAATTGTCGTGTTCCGAAAATATTCGTGACTTACGAGATTTGTCGTGAATTACGAAAATTGTCGTGAATCGTGCGAAAGCGTGAGACATAAACATTGTTCATGTGTGAGCGTGTGCGAGTATGACTTTTCATTTCGTGACCGTGAATTCCTACCCACATGGCATGCGTGAGTACAAATATTTCTTCGTGAATGTGTTTGAGCGTGATTGAAATTCCACTCACGCGCGCATCTAAGTATATATTTACTGTAAAATAACAAAAAAACTTAACAAAAATCCAATAAAACGTAATACGTCTATCATTACAAAACAAAATAGTTTGTAGTCACAATTGCCCAAAGTTGCCCACAGGCAACATTCTCTACCGCCTAAACGAATGGGCGTGGCGACCCGAAATTTTGGCTAGACGCTTCTTAAATGACTTCAACATGATTAAAAGTAAAAAAGAAATTTTAGCGATACCTATAAAAATTCGGGGTCGAAAGGGTTAATGAAATTTTGACACAGATTTTTATTCGAATTCATACCTTAGACCATTGATGGCTGGAAATAAATAAAAATTTTGATAAAAAAACAGTTCGGATTTGGGCATGGATTTCGTAAAGTATTTACTTCCTCCCCAACGAAATTTACGACAAACTGATATCACGTTCCGTGGTAAATTTGTTTTTTGGAAGAAAATATAGAATTATTATGTTTTTTTTTTGCATGCGCTTATTTGATGAGCACAATTTCTTTAAAACAAATGTAGGTGTTTATACATTGCAATATTTCGACTTATAATGTCGCTAAAAATGGTAACAATTAGCCATTGTGAGTTTTCGATTGAATTTCCTATGACAATATTAGACAAATATTAATGATGGTTTTAATTTAACTATTAATGTTTTTAATTTAATTGAAAGCCCTAATAAATTTAATAATAACATTTACCTATATTCAATTAAGAAGAGATAATATTCATTTGTAAAATAAAACTTGGATAAGTAACCATTTTAGCAGTGCCGAGCAAAAAAAATTGGATATTCTTCTCAAGGCACAACTTTAAAAGAACTTCCAAAAATGCTCTTCCAAAGATGTTCTTTATTTTAACTGCACAGGAAGTTAATTTGATTCCATTTTTTTTATAACCAGATTTTTTCATATTTCTAAAGGGAAATATATTTTTATTTGTTTCAAATAGGTTAAAAACATATTAAGAATTAATAAAATGGTACAAATTATTTAAATTTAGCCGAAAAAAATGTTAAATCCTTTCTAGAAAAATTGCAAATTTTTGAAAATATTTGATGACAAACATTCCAGACAAGCGTTATAATGCATTAAAAATCTTAAAACAAATTTAAAATTATTTATTTATCAAAATATCACAAAAAATCTTAATTCACATCCAAAACACTGAATTCACCTCACACCTTAAGAAGTGATGCAAATTCAGTGCAGCGTCTGTTGAAATGGAGAACATCCGTCCTATGACAAGCCCATGTTAAATTCATCGCTTCAGCGTCAATTGGGCACCACTTCCGGATCCAAAAAGAACATTTTCACTACCTTTATGGCGCCGCTTTTTTTTGCTGAGTGGTTAAGTGCACACGTACGAAAGTAGCACACAATTCTTCAATGAAATTTTAAACAAAACGGTTATTTTTGCTTTTAGCGATATAGCACTTTATTCGGTAATAATTTTGTGTTTATTCATTAGAAATCATTCGTTTGGTTAGAGTACCTTTTGATTTGAAAAAAGTTTCATTGAAATGAAAAAGTTTTCATTTGATTTGAAAATGGATTAATTTGATTTGAAGAAGGTTGAAGTGAAAATGGCGTAACGAATATGAATTCTAATGGATAATCCTTAGCCCGCTTTATTTCAGGCTCACTTAAACCATTCCCATTCCCAGGACTGGTGCAGGACTAGTCCCTGTTGTGTACCCCTAGAAAAAGACAACGAAATTTTTAGGATTTCAAATTCGAATTTGGATTTTTAGTATTTGGCTTATTATCCATAAACTAAGCCGCGTGCGGTATAGAGACTAGGTTCATTGGAAAGGCCTTGAGCTTAGATTTCATACCCACAAAAGTCTTCATTATAAAAGTATTTGTGAAAAGCGAAAATTTGAAAATAAAATTTTCAATAAATTTTTACAACGGGCCCACTGTGCCAAAATTAATTCATACCCTTCACCCTTCACCACTTTGTAAGTCCACATTTTCAATACCTTATCAAATCCGTCCAATGTGTTGGATGCTATATGAATCCATACACATATATTCTGTATATCTGAGCAGATCTGTACAGAGTACTGCAATACTTATAGATTTTACATTTAAGTCGGCTAATGCGCTGAGGTGGAACACAATGTTAGTAAAAAAATATAGGAAACATTTAAATATGAGCCAATTTTGAGGCAACTTCGCAAAAGTGTATTTATGATTTATCGGTTGATAGATGTGTAATAGAGTAATAGGAAAATTTGAGTCATTTTGATAAGTTTTCGACTTAGCAGTGGCGATTTGATAAGGAAAATGTAGGTATTTCGGCCAGTTTTGCCTAAATAGAAAAAACATATGTATGGAATCTATATCGAAATCTGAACTGATTGCAATCAAATTTCACATGCATAGATACTATGTTGAATCTACTCCCTGTACAAAATTTCACGTATATATATATATATATATATATATATATATATATATATATATATATATATATATATATATATATATATATATATATATATATATATATATGAAGTAATGCGCTGAGGTGGAACACAATGTTAGTAAAAAAATATAGGAAACATTTAAATATGAGCCAATTTTGAGGCAACTTCGCAAAAGTGTATTTATGATTTATCGGTTGATAGATGTGTAATAGAGTAATAGGAAAATTTGAGTCATTTTGATAAGTTTTCGACTTAGCAGTGGCGATTTGATAAGGAAAATGTAGGTATTTCGGCCAGTTTTGCCTAAATAGAAAAAACATATGTATGGAATCTATATCGAAATCTGAACTGATTGCAATCAAATTTCACATGCATAGATACTATGTTGAATCTACTCCCTGTACAAAATTTCACGTATATATATATATATATATATATATATATATATATATATATATATATATATATATAGATATATATATATATATATATATATATATATATATATATATATATATATATATATATATATATATATATATATATATATATATATATATATATATATATATATATATATATATATATATATATATATATATATAAAGGGTGATTCTTTTGAGGTTAGGATTTTCATGCATTAGTATTTGACAGATCACGTGGGATTTCAGACATGGTGTCAAAGAGAAAGATGCTCAGTATGCTTTGACATTTCATCATGAATAGCCGAACGATCTGCCACAACGTCGAATTTTCAGTGAATGGGCCCTAGAAAAGTTGGCAGAAAATCCGCTTTTTTATCGACAAATTTTGTTCAGCGATGAGGCTCATTTCTGGTTGAATGGCTACGTAAATAAGCAAAATTGCCGCATTTGGAGTGAAGAGCAACCAGAAGCCGTTCAAGAACTGCCCATGCATCCCGAAAAATGCACTGTTTGGTGTGGTTTGTACGCTGGTGGAATCATTGGACCGTATTTTTTCAAAGATGCTGTTGGACGCAACGTTACGGTGAATGGCGATCGCTATCGTTCGATGCTAACAAACTTTTTGTTGCCAAAAATGGAAGAACTGAACTTGGTTGACATGTGGTTTCAACAAGATGGCGCTACATGCCACACAGCTCGCGATTCTATGGCCATTTTGAGGGAAAACTTCGGAGAACAATTCATCTCAAGAAATGGACCGGTAAGTTGGCCACCAAGATCATGCGATTTGACGCCTTTAGACTATTTTTTATGGGGCTACGTCAAGTCTAAAGTCTACAGAAATAAGCCAGCAACTATTCCAGCTTTGGAAGACAACATTTCCGAAGAAATTCGGGCTATTCCGGCCGAAATGCTCGAAAAAGTTGCCCAAAATTGGACTTTCCGAATGGACCACCTAAGACGCAGCCGCGGTCAACATTTAAATGAAATTATCTTCAAAAAGTAAATGTCATGGACCAATCTAACGTTTCAAATAAAGAACCGATGAGATTTTGCAAATTTTATGCGTTTTTTTTTTTTAAAGTTATCAAGCTCTTAACAAATCACCCTTTATATATATATATATATATATACTACCAGCCTGTCCTGCACTCATCCTATATTTATTTTCTTTTAGTGTATTTTTAAAATGGTTTAAGAAATTTTTCCCTACACTGAAGAAAATATTGTCGTGAGGCCAAAGATTTCATGTCCTTAAAATATGAATGCGAATTTTGCTTAGCATATTCATTGATATACAGTTTTTTTTTCTTGTCCAAAAGTTCATGAACTTTTCAATGAAGTCGCTTTGTCTTTATAATTAACTGATTCTACTTCAAAATTGGTATCACAACATGAAAAAAATTGTTAGGATTATGGTCAACTTTACTTTAATAATTCAGAAAAATTCTTCAATATTAACTAAATATCTTTAAATTTGTTGCCTTTTTGCATCTTCACTACAAAGCAAAAATGTGTTCAAAACTAATAGGTTGGCTGTTAAGTCCCCGGTCTAACAAAGAAAACACATTTTTTTGTCAAAATTCGTTTTTATTATTCAACATAGTCCCCTTCAAGAGCGATACAACGATTATAACGACCATCCAATTTTTTGATATCATTTTGGTAGTACTCCTTCGGTTTTGCCTTAAAATAGGCCTCAGCGATCACCTCTTCATTGCAATTCGAAGCCCAATTCATGAATTTTTGCCATCGTTCTCAATGACTTGTGGCACGGTGCGTTGTCTTGGTGGAACAACACTTTTTTCTTCTTCGTATGGGGCCGTTTTGCCGCGATTTCACCTTCAAACGCTCCAATAACGCCATATAATAGTCACTGTTGATGGTTTTTCCCTTCTCAAGATAATCGATAAAAATTATTCCATGCGCATCCCAAAAAACAGAGGTCGTTACTTTGCCAGCGGACTTATGAGTCTTTCCACGCTTCGGAGACGGTTCACTTGTTTTTGGTCAAATGTGAACTCGTGCGGCACCCATTTTACACAGAGCTTCCGCATATCCATATATTGATGAATGATATGACCAACACGTTCCTTTGACAGCTTTAAGGCCTCTGCTATCTCGATCAACTTCATTTTACGGTCATTCAAAATCATTTTGTGGATTTTTTTGATGTTTTCTTCGGTAACCACCTCTTTCGTGCGTCCACTGCGTTCACCGTCCTCCGTGCTCATTTCACCACGCTTGAATTTTGCAAACCAATAAATTATTGTTGATTTCCTTGGGGCAGAGTCCGGAAACTCATTATCAAGCCAAGTTTTTGCTTCCACCGTATTTTTCCCTTCAGAAAACAGTATTTTATCAAAACACGAAATTCCTTTTTTTCCATTTTTTTCACAATAGCAAAAGTTGCTTCACAAAAGACGCTCTATCTCACAAATTAATTGACTTATAGACGTGAAATTTTGACACGAATCATTTGAAGGTTGGTACTATACAAAAATAATATGCATTTAATACTAGCGACGCCATCTATGTGTCAGACCGGGGACTTATCAGCCAACATGTTAGTACATGTTTTTTAAAGACGGTTTTTACTTGAATCATAGCATAATTTCTACTGGAAGTCGACTCTGAATTTGGAAATTAAAGTTGTGGTTATAACACGTTTTCGAAGGACTTTGATATCATATGAAGAATAAAGCTGAAAAACGACAAAATAAAATTTGCTTCCTAGAATCAAGTATGCAAAGCCCAAATTTAAAAGAGAATTGTATCTTAAAAGTATCCTTACTTGTATTCTCCACTTCTTTGGTTCGGAATCAATACCAACATCATTAGAGTAAAGACAAAATCTTTGGAACCTGACATGCTTTTTAGTGTACCAAATGAAATTATCTCAAAAATTTTATGAACTAAATGTGGCTATAAAATTCAGTGATAGTAGAAATAGGTTCAATGCTCTAAAGCAGAAGAAATTGTTCGTAAAATTCTCAAAAATAGTAAAAATGAACTACAGCGAACTTAATATCTTAATGACTTGGTCCTAATGATTTTTTCATTACTTTAGTTAATTTTTGTTTTTATGAGAAGGAATAAGTGCCGTAAATGGTTGTCTGTCCGTCGTTGTTATTTTAATAACACATTATAGCAAACCCAAAAATGCAAAACCTAATTCATTTTTCCAGGTGGTAGTTAATTTTTCCCATGAAACAGTTTACTTTTTTCTGTGTACTGAGAGAATGTCGTGAAGCAAATTGTTTAAAAAATATATACATAATCAAAATTAAAAAAATCCTTTTTTTAATAAAAATGTATTTACTAGTTTTCTTAAATATTTAATACAGTTTTTTTTACTTAACATATTGGATTAAGAACTAAAGGGTGACATTCTAGTGATCTGGAACAAATAATGATTGATGATGGAATATAACACTAGCAGTTCTAGTGGAAGCCGACTGGAGCTGGTGGTAAATAAGCGTTATTGGGAATCTCTGCATGGTGGATAACCTTAATGGTCTTCACTTCATGATGGGGTGCAGGCAAAAGTGGTGCGGCGACATGACCAATATGACTATGGTCATGTCCTATATGACCATGATCATGACCACCTAATTGATGAATAACATTAATGGTTTTTGTTTCATGATGACCTCCAAAGGTATGCTCGTGCCCAGAGTTATCAAAACCACCATTCAAACCTGTACCATGGAAATGACCAACATCTTGATGGATTAAATTAACTGTTTTAATATCGTGATGGTCACCATGGGAATGATGATGCAATCCACTATCAAATTCATTACCATGTGAGTGAGCACTATCTTCGTGAATGATTTTAATGGTTTTAACTTCGTGATGACCAATGGCTCCATGAGAATTGTCAAGCCCTCCACTAAATCCTCCATAACCTTGGGCACCTTGTTCATGAATTACATTGACAGTTTTCACATGTCCAACACCATGACCAGAATGGAAATCAAAACCACCGTGATGGAGTCCATGGCCATTAAAGCTGGGTGAACCGCCTAGATGAGGGGCTACATCATGATGTATAACCTTAAGAGTTTGTACATCGGCATGTCCGGCATGAAAATGTCCGTGGTCGCCAGAAAATCCTCCACTAACTCCTGCATGTCCACCAGTTCCATGGTGATGATGTACAACAACTGTATCGACATCACCAGTGTGATGACCACCACCACCAATTCCATAATTGTAGCCACCTCCATTACTGCCACCATTGCCTAGAAAGCCGGCGGAGCATGTGGCAACCAATGTGACCAAGATACAGGTGAAAGCCTAAAAATGCATAATCCTTTGTAACTTTGCAATCCTTGTGGTTGGTATTGTACCTACCTTCATCGTGGAAGTTTCCTATTTAGCTTGATTTTTTGAATCCGGGAGAAGCTACACTGAACTTTCAATCCAATGGCAGTGATAAACTGATAACGATTTTTGCAGCCATAGTTAGTTTTATACTAAACTAAAAAAAACGAAATTCAAGAAGAACAATAGACTGATGGATGGATAGATTGATTATTGTCTATCATTGATTGTCACATTATTACAAAATCTGGATCAACAATATTTTTGGGTTGGGAGACCTCACATGCATTTGTTCACAGAAATAAAACTCCAATCTATAGACCTCTATTGGTGGAATGGGGGAATTATGAATGATGCTCCATATAAAAATTATGAATAGTTCCATATTAACATTTGAATTGGCATTATTTTTTTTATTGAATGTTTTCGGTTTCCATTGTGAGAATAGTGTCAAATATTTATTTCATTTATATTGAAAATTCATTGAGATTTGAATGTTTGTGTTCATGTTAATAATCGATGGGGGTATGCAAGGGGGTTCAATTATGGACTCTTACAAAATACTATAATACTATATAATGATGGTGAGAAATTCGAAGTCTATTATTACTCTTTATGTATGTTATGATAAAATATCTCGTTATTTTTCCCTCCAACTAAGACAAAATTTTTTGTACAAATGGTAAAACCTACATCATTTTGCTATTACCAGTAAACATTTAATCCAGATTTAGTATCTCAGTTAATTATCAGATTATTTCTTTACTTTAATGAAAAATGCCTTACTTCAAAGACATAGAACTTTAATGGAAGGTCACTAATTTCAAAGATACATTTGATGAAAACAATGTTTAAAGCAAAGATTATGAAAATTTCTTACATTAAAATTTCTTTTATACAAAAGAATATTGTGTAGAATGAGGATCCTTAATTTTAGGTTAAATAATCTTTCATATTAGGTCAATAAGGTTTGTTTAGTATAGAATGGAAACCACGACCATCGGCGATCATGCTATTGATGTGATGTGGCAAATATAAAAACTGTCTACTTCAAAATAAAATTTATTGTGTTGAGATAATATCGAATTGGAACTTCGGCATATATGTCTTAACAAGTCGGCGAGTTATTTCCATTTTCCTGTACCATATCCACCATTCTGTTTGAACTGAATAATTTTTATTATTTTCAGAGATTGTTTAAAACTTCTTCCAGTTACGCTCGTCCCTCCATCTCTACTACTCCAACCAGCTCTATCACTTCCACCATTTGGCAATAGGATAATTTTGTAAAGATGCTGATGTTTCTTAAAGTCGTTCGTAGACTTTGGTGAGTCATGTATAAATACTTTGTAAACCTCCGATTGGAATTTGGGAGATATCCTTTGTTGAGATTTCCCATAAGGATATAGAGGTTTGGCATAGTAAACTTTTGCATCCGGATGAGATTTGCCAGGATATATGAAACGCTTAATTTTATTTGAGGAAGATGGATTTGGTAGGACAATCGCAATGATTTTAAAAATCACCAATATGAGCATGAACAACTAAAGGAAGATGAAAGAAAATGAGCAGGAGTAGTTAATTAATGTTTGAATGTGTCCAGCATTCTTTGAATATACCTTCATTATTATCCGCCTTGGTTTATTGGCAAATTGAGGAAGTTGATGCGTTGCTTACGTCGACCCTCAAGTGTGGTGCAACTAATTGAACTTTCTTTGTCTGCAGTTGGTTTTATACGCCCATGAAGTGTTAGATGTTGCATTGACATGTGAACTCAGCATATTTTCCATTAAGCTTGCAAAAAGAAATTACACTAAAGGAAAATGCATAGTACACGGATGAAAAAGACTGTTTTTCATACGTTTGGCTATAAACATTATATGTTTGGAACACAAATTTTTAAACACAATATTTTTGAGTGCAAGCATATAATGTTCATAAACTAGCATAACATGTTTGGGACATATATGTTAATATGTTAGAACATATTATGTTTGGGACATAAAATGTTTGTAAATATAATATGCTTGGATGCAAACATATATTAATTTAGAAATAGCCTATAAACATATATGTGTTTAGTAGCTTGGAGCGCTATTTAACTGTGTGGTCCGCTGTTCGAATCCCCGTCCGGCAAAAGGTAAAATTAAAATAAAAAAAATTGAATAATTTCTTCTACAATGTTTGTATTACAGAAAAAGGTGCTAAGAACTAAAAAATGTCGTGGAAGTGAGAAAGATGTGGGGGAATATACAATTAGGCAGAAACAAAATTTTGAGCATTCAGGTCGAAAACCTATGTTGTTAGCACCTATATTACCTGTTTATTTTCATAATTCATTATGATTGTAAATATATAAATAAATAAATAAAATTTTGAGCACAATATTGTTTGGGAGAATTTTTTAAGCATATAATATTTTTGGGTGCAAAATGCTTCCAAACATATTATATGTTCACAAAATAACATATTGTTTTTTGGAAGACAACATTATTGAATTTGGATGCAAAAATACAAAATGTTTGGAACTTAGACTACCCAAACATATATTGTTTAGACCAATATGCTTTCAAACATATTATATATTGGAAGAGATCAAACATATAAATGTTTGGGCAATACCCAAAAATGTATATGCTTGAAGCAAAATGTGTTTGGGAGTATATGTTACAGAAGCGATTTTTTATGAGGGTGTACATACATACATCCCAAGATGTAGTTTTAGGACATACATATGCTAAATATAAAGACGATTGCATAACAAAACAAGTAAGGAAAGTCTAAAGTCGGGCGGGGCCGACTATATTATACCCTGCACCACTTTGTATATCCAAATTTTCGATACCATATCACATCCGTCAAATGTGTTGGGGGCTACATATAAAGGTTTGTCCAAATACATACATTTAAATATCTAGACAGAATTTGATAGACTTCTACAAAATCTATAGACTCAAAATTTAAGTCGGCTAATGCACTAGGGTGGACCACAATGTTAGTAAAAAAAAATATGGGAAACATTTAAATCTGAAGCAATTTTAAGGAAACTTCGCAAAAGTTTATTTATGATTTATCGTATTAGAAGTTTAGGAAAATTAGAGTCATTTTTACAACTTTTCGACTAAACAGTGGCGATTTTACAAGGAAAATGTTGGTATTTTGACCATTTTTGTCGAAATCAGAAAAACATATATATGGGAGCTATATCTAAATCTGAACCGATTTCAACCCAATTTGGAACGCATAGCTACAATGCTAATTCTACTCCCTGTGCAAAATTTTAACTAAATCGGAGCAAAAAATTGGCCTCTGTGGTCATATGAGTGTAAATCGGGCGAAAGCTATATATGGGAGATATATCTAAATCTGAACCGATTTCAACCAAATTTGGCACGCATAGCCACAATGCTAATTCTACACCCTGTGCAAAATTTCAACTAAATCGGAGCAAAAAAATGGCCTCTATGGTCATATGAGTGTAAATCGGGCGAAAGCTATATATGGGAGATATATCTAAATCTGAACCGATTTCAACCAAATTTGGCACGCGTAGCTACAATGCTAATTCTACTCCCTATGCAAAATTTCAACTAATCGGAGCTAAAGATTGGCCTCTGTGATCATATGAGTGTAAATCGGGCGAACGATATATATAAAATTTGGCACACTTGACTACACTGCTAATTCTACTCCCTGTGCAAAATTTCAACCAAATTGGGGTAAAACTCTGGCTTCTGGGACCGTATTAGTGCATATCGGGCGAAAGATATATACGGGAGCTATATCTAAATCTGAACCGATTTCAATGAAATTTGGCACACTTGACTATAGTACTAATTGTTCTTCTTGTGCAAAATGTTAAGCCAATTAGGGTAAAACTCTGGCTTCTGGGGCCATATAAGTCCATATCGGGCGAAATATATATATGGGAGCTATATATAAATCTGAACCGATTTCAGTAGGGATCTATTCTGAGCCAAAACACATACTTGTGCCAAATTTGAAGTCGATTGGACTAAAACTGCGACCTAGACTTTGATTACAAAAATGTGTTCACGGACAGACGGACATGGCTATATCGACTCAGGGGCCCACCCTGACCATTTTTGCCAAAGACACCATGTGTCTATCTCGTCTCCATCTGGGTGTTGCAAACATATGCACTAACTTATAAACCCTGTTCCACAGTGTGGAGCAGGGTATAAACAATATACGTGGGTTTGCTATAAATACACACAAAAAAGAAAACGTTTAGAAAACTGGTGTCACAAACGTTGTTCTCTTGTTGCACTTTCTTATACATCTTCGAAAAGTTCAAACATTTATCACCAAAAAATTGTTTGTTGTAAAATTGTTATTATTGCTGAAAATAAAAACCTTCCTATTGTTCAACAAGTCGATTTCGTTTTATTTTACGCAAGTTGAATATAAACAATTTTTTCCATTGGATCATATAGTTATTTAACGGCACCTATTTACAAGAATATTTTTTTAATCCTGAACATTATTTTTTCAATAATTTAAGCAAGAATATTTTTTTAATCCTGAACATTATTTTTTCAATAATTTAAGCACCATTAGGTTAGGTTAGGATAGGTGGCAGCCCGATGTATCAGGCTCACTTAGACTATTCAGTCCACTGTGATACCACATTGGCGAACTTCTATCTTATCACTGAGTGCTGTCCGATTCCATGTTAAGCTCAATGACAAGGGACCTCCTTTTTATAGCCGAGTCCGAACGGCGTTCCACATTGCAGTGAAACCACTTTAAAAGCTTTGAGACCCTCAGAAATGTCACCAGCATTACTGAGGTGGGATAATCCACCGCTGAAAAACTTTTTGGTGTTCGGTCGAAGCAGGAATCTAACCCAAGACCTTGTGTATGCAAGGCGGGCATGCTAACCATTGCACCACGGTGTGTTTTTTAAATATTTTTAGCATATTTTTGAAACGGTGGTGTAATGGTTAGCATGTCCGCCTTGCATACATAGGGTCGTAGGTTGAACCTGTTTCTGTATACATTCAAAAAAAAGTTTACTTCCAAAGATCTAAAGATTTTGACCTTCCCTTAAGGATTTTGGTATTGATTCCGAGCCAAAGATGCGGCTTCTTTAAAATAAAGACATCTTTGACGGACCTCCCTGGCTTTAAATCTAGGATAAATAAAATTAAAATTAGATACAGATCTCATTCATTGATTTTTTATCCTCTTTTTGCGATATATTAATAAATGTATTTATGTAAAAACAAATTCCAATTTAAAATCCAAATTATGCCAAGTACTTCAAAGTAAAAACAGTTTTCTTAATGTTAAAAAAACTTTAAACCAAAGATGCAAATCCTTAAAATAAGTCTTAGCCTATATTTGAAGCGATTTTATCATAAATTTAAAAATGCAATATGTCAGTTGAGTTAAAGACGATTTCTTTAAATTAAAAATGTTTTTCTTTATATTAAGGAAAATTTGTCTTACTTCAAAGATCTACAACTTCAGCAGAGAGACGGAAAATTTCAAGATTTGTGTCCTAAATTTAATGAAAACAAGTAAGGAAAGTCTAAAGTCGGGCGGGGCCGACTATATTATACCCTGCACCACTTTG
The DNA here is from genome assembly GCF_050003625.1 of Haematobia irritans. Classification (NCBI taxonomy): domain Eukaryota; kingdom Metazoa; phylum Arthropoda; class Insecta; order Diptera; family Muscidae; genus Haematobia; species Haematobia irritans. The sequence goes on along the minus strand of NC_134399.1, from coordinate 60,449,992 downwards.
TAGATCTAAATTTTCGATACCATACCACATCCGTCAATTGTGTTGGGTGCTATATAAAAAGGTTTGTCCCAAATACATACATTTAAATATTACTCGATCTGGACAGAATTTGAAAGACTTCTACAAAATCTGCAGACTCAAAATTTAAGTCGGCTAATGCACTAGGGTGGAACACAATGTTAGTAAAAAAATATGGGAAACATTTAAATGTGAAGCAATTTTAAGGAAACTTCGCAAAAGTTTATTTATGATTTATCGCTCGATATACATGTATTAGAAGTTTATGAAAATTAGAGTCATTTTTACAACTTTTCGACTAAACAGTGGCGATTTTACAAGGAAAATGTTGGTATTTTGACCATTTTTGTCGAAATCAGAAAAACATATATATGGGAGCTATATCTAAATCTGAACCGATTTCAACCAAATTTGGCACGCATAGCCACAATGCTAATACTACTCCCTGTGCAAAATTTCAACTAAATCGGAGCAAAAAAATGGCCTCTGTGGTCATATGAGTTTAAATCGGGCGAAAGCTATATATGGGAGCTATATCTAAATCTGAACCGATTTCAATAAACATTTGCACACTTGACTACACTGCTAATTCTACTCCCTCTGCAAAATTTCAACCTAATTGGGGTAAAACTCTGGCTTCTGGGACCGTATTAGTGCATATCGGGCGAAAGATATATACGGGAGCTATATCTAAATCTGAACCGATTTCAATGAAATTTGGCACACTTGACTATAGTACTAATTGTTCTTCTTGTGCAAAATTTTAAGCCAATCAGGGTAAAACTCTGGCTTCTGGGGCCATATAAGTCCATATCGGGCGAAATATATATATGGGAGCTATATCTAAATCTGAACCGATTTCTTCCAAAATCAATAGGGATCTATTCTGAGCCAAGACACATACTTGTGCCAAATTTGAAGTCGATTGGACTAAAACTGCGACCTAGACTTTGATTACAAAATGTGTTCACGGACAGACGGACAGACGGACAGACGGACATGGCTATATCGACTCAGGAGCCCACCCTGACCATTTTTGCCACAGACACTATGTGTCTATCTCGTCTCCTTCTGGGTGTTGCAAACATATGCACTAACTTATAATACCCTGTTCCACAGTGTGGAGCAGGGTATAAAAATTTTTGAAGCAAGTATTATAAACTTTCATTTGATTAAAATGTCATTATTTTAAAGAATTTTGTCTATAACTTTGGGTAAATTTCGATTCCTACAATTTAAGTTGCATAATCTTCCATATTAGGTCAATATTTTTTCAGTGTATCGAACGATAGTTTTCTTTCGTATTTCAAACGAAAGAAAATTGATTTTGGTTTGTCTATGTCGAAAATCAAGTCACTTCATATTTTGTTGTCGAGTTGGATATACGTTCGTTTACCATAGGTGTCAAGAACAAAGTGAAAACATTTTTAACATTTGAATGAATTCTCAGGCCAAAAGTTTCAAAATACTCATTTTTGATAATCAATGCACCCAGAAAAAAGTGACCCCTTCTTTAAGTTAAAATGAACTCATTGTGAAGAAAGTTGAACTTCGTATAGCGCCAAAGACATTTTTATTTGTTTGAACGATGTGATTTTCGTAGAAATTAGGAATAATGCATTCCATATATTAGTTAACATTTTCCTATATTTATATACCACTATACTACAGAATGAAAAAAATTAACTAATTTGAATTCATATATGGAATGATTTTATTGAAATTTTTTCATTCATTTCGACAAATCTTACACATTTGTGGTAAAACTTTTACTTCATAATTAGAACTGCTTACCTTCGTTTTTAAATACAATTTTTGTTTATTTCTATAAGCAATTTTATCTTCAATAAAATACATGTTTTATTAATATATTGAATATATTTATTAAGAATCAACAGCATCGAATCTCTTTGAAATATTAGTTTATTATTCCACTATTTCCAATTTCCGTGTGATATTATCAACTGTAAAACGCACTTTTTCTTCTTGTACTTTTCACTTTTAATAAGTTGCTGCCTAACGATTTTGTCCTCCTTTTACAATTTCAATACCTACAAATATAAAAAATCATAAAACATTTTTGTTGCAAAAGGTTAGCGTCACTGAATATTACCTGATAATTGAAGATTCCAAAATGAAGACAAATGAAAGGGTTGTTATTCTGCTGGTGTTTTCTTTCTTTATACACTATCACGAACATTGATAGATTTATTTAAAAAAACGAAAATTTTTCTCACTAATTTAAAATAACAAATATTTTATATATTTTATTTGTTATTTATTATATTATTTTACCATATTATTTTTTAACAATCTCTCCGTATACCAAAACAACGCGATTCCAACTAAAAAAACAACCGACGCGCAAATATATCGATTACACCCACTCGCAAACACATCGATTACGATGACAGGTATCGATTACAGGTAGACAATAGAAATTTAGGAAAATTTCCTATATTCTAACAAGTGTGTTTCCTTAAGTTTTGAAAGGATTGCATACTTCTTAGTACGGATGAACTAAAATATTTTTCTATGCCAAGTGTTGTTCGTATGTATGAAAAACTTTCTATTATAAAGGAAGTCGCAATTATCATTTTATAAGAAATTGTACTAATTTTGAAGAAACTTGGTTTTAGTTCGGTTTTTGTTTATTTTTACGAATGCTTTGTTATCAGTGAATAAAATTTTCTTTTTCAGTAGTAAATTCTTATACCCAGCGAAGAAAATAGTATGAGTAAAATTCCATGCCTTATTCTAGTTAATGAACTATTCCTAACTGCTTACAGTTTAGGATTTTTTTACTGAAACGAGTAAATTTTATTATTTTTCACAAAAATTTACCTTAATGGAAATAAAATGGATAAACTATATTGATGAAAATGTTTTCCTTTAGTTTCGAAGGCACTTTTTTCTGGGTGTGTATTCTCATACAAACGAAACAAAATTTCAAAAATAGAGAAACCCAAATTGATTCGAATTCGAGTGACTGCTTTTCTATGGACTGGGTTTTCGTTCGACATACAGAAACAGGATATTAAAATGTTGCTTTCAAGAAAAAAGAAACACATATACTTTCCCAAGTGACTATTCTCTTTGTAGCTATCTTTTCCCCGAATACACTCATACCAGCACAGTTTTCCTTAACAACATACAAGTGTCACAGCAAATACCAAATTGCTCTCATTTTACTCTCTCGTGGTGTTTTATTGCTCTCTATCGTGAACTCTCTTTGTTCCTATCTCTATTTTTTTGTTGATGACAATAGGAGCCAGTGATGCCAATTTGGTGATTTTAGCACCAAATTTAGTGCTTTTTGATTTCTAAAAATTAACAAATTGCCTTTTTAGTGCCTTTTCCAAAAAAGCACCAACTTGGTGCTTTTAGACATTTTCATTTAGTGCTTTTGGTGCTTTACTCAATTTGAAAAGTATTAAGTTTAGTTGACGATATATTTTCATCTAAAAATTCGCATTAGATTTTCAAAAGCTTAACTCAACTATATCCCCAAATATAAAATTTTATTGTTATGAAGGTGGTATTGATTCTTTTTTAATCAATATTGGTATTTTGGGGTATTCGTTAGAAATGTTTAGCGACGAGTGCCGAATTTCTGAACTTGATAAAGATGTCAATAAAAACGTGTGTAGAAAATTCATAAAAGCATTTGAAATTTGGAAGACATTACTGATCGAAATGAATTGAAATTACACTGATCAAGGTGTACAATTGAATAGAGGTTCATAATTTCATAAAATTGACAATGCTTGAAATACACAAAAGTTCGATAATACGTCTTTGGACGTTTTTTTTTTCTTTTTTTTAGTAGAGCATTGAATTTTAGTTGGCTTTAGTAGTTTATGTGGTTGTAGGTGGTATGTTACAATTTATGATATATTTTTGGTGCGTTTTGCCCTTCGGGAGTTGGCATCACTGATAGGAGCTACATGAACAAACAAAATGCACTTTCGCAACAACACTGGCTCTCACGAAACAAATTACGGTCCTGAAAGTAGACTTTCATAAAAGAAAATATCGCGAAAATAAATGCACAAATTTAATTTTTACTCATGTTTATGGTGTCACGTGAGCTAAATGTATAGTTGCTGTTCGAAACTGAGAATCCATATTAGCCAATAGATTGATAATGACCAATATACATCCTTGACCGAAGGTTGGCAAGTTGGTAGGATGATTTAAAGAAATGGGCTTCGTACGATAATATCGCCTTTTATATGACTCAACACTGAAAAAATATTGTCTTGAGGCCAAAGATTTCAGGTCCTTAAAACAAGAATGCGAATTTGCTTAGCACTTCTCTGATATAAAGTTTTTTTTTTCATTGTCCAAAAGTCGATAAACTTTTCAATGAAATCGTTTTGTCTTTATAGTTAATTGATTCGATTTAAAAATTGGTATATTTATACAAATGAAAAGTTTGTTGGACTAAGATTTTGTTTCCTAAAATCAAGTACGCGAAACTCAAATTTAAAAGAGAATTGTGTCTAAAAGTATTCTTACTTCAATACCTCGCTTCTTTGGCTTGGAATGAAGAGCAAAATTATCATACAATTTTTGGAACCGCCCATGCGAAACATTGATCGATATAGACTATATTTCAAGAAAATTAAATGAAAATTGCGGCTCAGTCAAAACATGAACCGATATATACTAAATGAAGCGCAGATATTTACTCACTTAAAATACGTCTAGATTTAGGAAATTGAATGAACATTTCGTTTTCCATGTTTTAAAGAAATCAAATCGGTAGATCAATCTATATGGGGCTATTTTCTAACATCCGGGATAATGCAGAATATGGACCAATATATACCCTCGTAATTTAGCACAGCTTTTTAACGAAAATACCTTTAGTTTTAAAATTTCAAGCAAATCGGGTTAAAAATGCGCCATCGAAGCCGCAATTATTAATTCAAATCGGGAGATCGGTCTATATGAGGTTTATTTCAAACCATGGACTGATGTATACCAAATTCAACGCAGATCTTTCAGAACTTAAAATATCTCTAGGTTTCTAAAATTTCAAGAATATATATAATCCGTATAATCGGAAAACGATATGTTACAAACGGAATGGTAAACTTATTATATATAGTATATATGGTGGATATAAAAATCTAATATAAAGCTACAAAACATACCTGGACGCATGTGTAGTACTCGTAGTGGTTTGACCAGTATATAGGCCCAAGCCATAATCTCGTTACTTTTATTTCCGTTGAATAAAATTCAATACCACTAGAATCATAAAAGTTCCTCATATTAAAAAAATAGTATAAATCTTTATTATTCCGTTTCTACACGCAAAGAAAAAAAAAACGTTTGGAAAACGTGTACCGATAACGTTTTTCTTTTGTTAGAGTTTTTTGAACTGCTTCGAAAATTTTAAACTTTTATCACCAAAAAAATTCGTTTGTTACAAATTTTTTATTGTTTCAATAAAAAACAAGTATATACGGCCGTAAGTTCGGCCAGGCCGAAGCTTATGTACCCTCCACCATGGATTGCGTAGAAACTTTTACTGAAGCCGATGGCAAGGTATCTTAAAACTTTCTAACAACGTAATGTATACCACATAGTCCATACGTGGTATATATTAAACTACAAAAGGGCCGATTAAATACGTATATAATTAAGTTTAAAGTTTCGATAGAAATAAAATTTTGACAAAATAAAATTTTGACAACATTTTCTATAGAAGTAAAATTTTGACAACATTTTCTATAGAAGTAAAATTTTGACAAAATTTTCTATAGAAATAAAATTTTGACAATATTTTCTATAGAAATAAAATTTTGTCAAAATTTTCTATAGAAATAAAATTTTGACAAAATTTTCTATAGAAATAACATTTTGACAATGTTTTCTACAAAAATAAAATTTTGGTAGATTATTTTTGGCTCGAGTGGCAACCATGATTATGAACCGATATGGACCAATTTTTGTGTGATTGGGGATCGGCTGTATATAACTATAGACCGATATGAACCAATTTTGGCATGGTTATTAGCGGCCTTATACTAACACCACGTTGCAAATTTCAACCGGATCGGATGAATTTTGCTCCTCCAAGAGGCTCCGGAGATCAAATCTGGGGATCGATTTATATGGGGGCTATATATAATTATGGACCGATATGGACCAATTCTTGCGTGTTTGTTAGAGACCACATTCTAACACCATGTTCCAAATTTCAACCGGATCGGATGAAATTTGCTTCTCTTAGAGGCTCCCCAAGCCAAATCGGGGGATCGGTTTATATGGGGGCTATATATAATTATGGACCGATGTGGACCAATTTTTGCATGATTGTTAGAGACCATATACTAACACCATGTACCAAATTTCAGCCGGATCGGATGAAATTTGCTTCTCTTAGAGCAATCGCAAGCCAAATTTGGGGGTCTGTTTATACGGGGGCTATACGTAAAAGTGGACCGATATGGACCAATTTTTGCATGGTTGTTGGAGACCATATACTACCACCATGTACCAAATTTCAGCCGGATCGGATAAAATTTGCTTCTCTTAGAGCAATCGCAAGTCAAATTTGGGGTTCCGTTTATATGGGGGCTATAGGTAAAAGTGGACCGATATGGCCCATTTGCAATACCATCCGACCTACATCAATAACAACTACTTGTGCCAAGTTTCAAGTCGATAGCTTGTTTCGTTCGGAAGTTAGCGTGACTTCAACAGACGGACGGACGGACGGACATGCTCAGATCGACTCAGAATTTCACCACGACCCAGAATATATACTTTATGGGGTCTTAGAGCAATATTTCGATGTGTTACAAACGGAATGACAAAGTTAATATACCCCCATCCTTTGGTGGATGGTATAAAAAAGTTATTTTTGAAACAACAACACAGTCCATTTCGTTTATATCAATCACTGTTCTTTTCTGACTTTAGATCTTTAATAAGACACATTTTACAGTTCAAAATTTAATATACTACAATGTAATGTTGAACATTTTTTCGGAATCTTCCGAACATATCTGGAATATATGTAAAGCAAAAAAAACTTTGGTCGAAGCAGGGATCGAACCCACAACCCTTGGCATGCAAGTCGGACGTAGCAACCACTGATCCACGGTGCCAAACTAAATGTTTGTTTCTGTTAAATAAACTTTCTTTATTCGTTTCGTGGGCGCCGCAAGCTATGCTATATAAATATAACTTATATGGATATATATCTATTGATGACCATAACAGGTACATAGCTCAGTGGTTAGTGTGTTGGCTTACAAAGTCCATGGTCCGCGGTTCGATTCTCCGTCCAGGCGAAAGGTAAAAAAAATTTAAAAATTTATAAAATCGTATAATTTCTTCTACATTGTTGGTATTACAGGAAAAGGTGTTAAGAACCAAAAAACCTCGTGGATGTGAGAAAGATGTGAGGGAAAATGCAATTAGCAAGAAAACAATGTTTTTTTGAGTTAGTCAAAAAAATTGTTTTTACATCCTGGAAAAGAATAAACGTTTATCACAAAAAGTATATACTTTTCTTCCAAATACACTTCCTTACAGCGAAAGGCAAATGAGAAACGAACTTTGTTTGTCTAAAATTTCGTTTGGGAGGAAAGAATTATTTTTTTTGCGTGTAGAAGTATTCCCTCTTGTGAAAAACCTCACGTGTTTTTCACAATATAAAGAACACACGGCAAGCAAAAGAAATTTATTTCTGTCGCAAGAACATATCGAGATGATAAATACCGCACGCATCAATTAAGAAAAAACTACCTGATTTAAAATTTTGCCATTTATATTTCGGGATTAAAGGACAAAAACAAATATTAACCATCGAAAATAGCTTTCGCCATTAAGAACTAAACAGTTCTGCATGCGTTTGAACCAATTTTCGAAGCACTTTTGCCACTCTGATTTAGGTATGTATCTTCAAAAGTGCATTCTGAACGTATCAACCGTTTCTGTAGGTATCGAAAAACGTTGACCTTTCATTTTATCTTTTACGTACGGGAATAAAAAGAATCATATGTGCGTGAAGATAAATTGAAAATTTAACTAGCCGGGACACTAACCAGGTAGTTTTTGCCTGCCCACCTAATAACTTAATTACAATTTGGGAAGAAAAAATATTTAATAATATTTTTTCTTCCCACACAATATATTTTGGTATCAAATGAAAGCTCTTGAGGAGTACTACAAAGTGGTTGTTATACCCACCACCATAGAATGGTGATGGGGGTATACTAAGTTTGTCATTCCGTTTGTAACACATCGAAATATAGATTTCCGACTATATAAAGTATAGATATTCTTGATCAGGGAGAAATTCTAAGACGATATAACCATGTCCGTCTGTCTGTTGTAATCGCGCTACATCCTTCAATAATGGCGCTATCGTCCTGAAATTTGGTACAGATTCATGTTTTGTTTGCAGGCAGGTCAAGTTCGAAGATGGACTATATCGGTCCAAGTTTTCATATAGTCCCCATATAAACCGACCTCCCGATTTGGGGTCTTGGGCTTTTAAAAACCGTAGTTTTTACCCAATTTGTCTGAAATTGGAAATCTAGAGGGCTTGTAGGACCATCAAAGAGTGTGCCGAAAATGGTGCCTATCGGTCCATGTTTTGGTATAGCCCCCATATAGACCGATTTCCGGATTATGTTTCTTGGGCGTTTAGAAACTGTGTTTTTATCAGATTTGCCTGAAATTGGTGAAATGGTGTGTCGAAAATGGGGTGTATCGGTCCATGTTTTGGTATAGACCCCATATAGACCGATCTCCCGATTTTACTTCTTGGGCGTCTAGAAACACCCATAGAGTCGACTGCTGTTTACTTTCGGGGTCACACGCGTAAATCCACGATTCATCACCTGTCACGGTTTCAAAGGTGTGTTTCGAAGCCCCACGATCATATTTTTGGAGCATTTCTCCAATCGACACGAGTCTTTTTTGAACGATTGACAAATTGTGTGGGATCCAACACGAACAAATTATTTTGACGGTCAAAAGTTAATGAATAAATGCTGGTCCCACTATTGTCTAAGCTTGTTTTAATCCCACGACCATCAATGGTTTCCAGAACAATTACTGATTTTGGACGAGCTTCACGAAATTCGTCTTGGTGTGAACTACGATATCGGATGAACTAACCATACCATCGATGAACACTAATCCTTGACGGAGCTTCATGGCCAAAAATTGAATTAAGTTAATCGATGCACTGTTGTCGAGTTAATCCACGTTGAAAAAATAATCGCACGAATACGTTCACAATTTAATTTCGTGTTTTTGGCAAGATGAATCTTTTAAGTTCCTTTAAACAACACAATCTCATGAATGTCAAGCTTTACGACAGAACTGTCAGTTGGTGGATATAAAAGGCAACCCTTGAATCGAGAACTATTCAAAGCGAAAACGGAACATAGTGTCTGTTGTAAAAAGCGGCTTTGGTAACTCGAAGAAACGTCACTTTATCAAAATTCAAGCTTGTAATACCAACGAAAATTGGACTGATTGAAATTTCCGGATACAACAAGGGTGCGAATATGTTTTGGTATCCCTTACAAGAGTTACATTCAGACCAAATAGAAAACTGGCTTATTATGGTCAAAGAAATCTGATCGACTCCCTTAGCTGATGTATGCATACTTTAATCCACGTGCTAATCTATTATGCACTGGATGATGTGACATAGGTAACGGATCGATTCGCGGAGTTTTTAAGGTCATTTCACTGAAGCTTTGATTAACGATCTTGAATGGCACATCTGCACCGCTTCTTTAACACCAGGTTTAAGTTCGATGATGGATGAGATAAACGGTAAGCTAATCGCTTGTTTGCTGGCAGTTTGACCATTTTTTTTATTGAGTGTAGACACGCAAGAGGGCCCACTGGGACGACAGTACCAAGATAAAGTCATTTTACCTCTAAAGCGATCATGATAATTACGAAATGAGTAGGAAGACGAATTGATTTTTTTTTAATTTTAAATTTTATTTTAATTTTAGTTTTTCGATGTTGGTTTTCTTTAACTAAACATGTATGGATGCAAATGGTGGATTTTGTACAAAGTGAGAGCCGTTGATGTAACAGCAGATGGGTCTATGGCGAGCTTACATAACTAAATTAAGATAATCAAAGCTAACTAAACTAGTGTGAGGAGACCGGAGAGGCCTAAATGAAATCAGACTTATTGCCAACCTCCGGCGGGGGCACCTCCATAACCACCAGCTCCGGCGCCAGCACCAGCACCGCCATCAATACCCAAGGCACCAATGACCTTGAGGGATTTAAGGGTTTCGAGGGCATCATCGAAACCACCAGCACCGCCAGCACCACCACCTCCATAACCGCCATGGCTGCCAGCAGAATATCCGCCGTGACCACCTGCGGAAGCTCCTCCTTGTTCGTGGATAACTTGAATGGTTTTGACTTCTTCAGCGCCACCTCCATAGCCACCGTGACCGCCGGCTGAGAAACCACCAGCATCGGCTCCACCTTGCTCATGGATAACTTGGATGGTTTTGACTTCTTCAGCGCCACCAGCACCATAGCCGCCATGACCGCCACCAGAGTAACCACCGTGACCGCCAGCAGAAGCACCTCCTTGTTCATGGATAACTTGAATGGTTTTGACTTCTTCAGCAGCACCACCACCATAGCCGCCACCAGAGTAACCACCGTGACCGCCAGCAGAAGCACCTCCTTGTTCATGGATAACTTGAATGGTTTTGACTTCTTCAGCGCCACCAGCACCATAGCCGCCATGACCGCCACCAGAGTAACCACCGTGACCGCCAGCAGAAGCACCTCCTTGTTCATGGATAACTTGAATGGTTTTGACTTCTTCAGCGCCACCAGCACCATAGCCGCCATGACCGCCACCAGAGTAACCACCGTGACCGCCTGCAGATGCACCTCCTTGTTGATGAATAACTTGAATGGTTTTGACTTGTTCAGCACCTCCATGGCCGCCGGTATGACCACCGCCGCCTGAGTATCCACCATGACCACCAGCACCACCTTCATGGATAACTTTAATAGTTTTGACTTCACCTCCGGCACCACCATGACCGCCAGCTCCTCCATGCCCACCGCCGTATCCGCCATGACCACCAGCTTGTTGTTGGTGTATGACTTTAATGGTCTTGACTTCACCTCCGGCACCACCGTGACCACCATGTCCACCATATCCTCCATGACCACCAGCAGAAGCACCACCTTCAGCATGAATAACTTTTACGGTTACAGCACCACCGGCACCGCCACCATGACCTCCATGGCCACCATGACCACCTCCGTAACCGCCTTGGCCGCCTCCAGCACCGGCTCCGCCATCAGCATGGACAACTTTAATGGTGTGTACGGCTCCACCGGCATCACCGCCGCCACCATAACCACCACCACCATGACTGTGGCCGCCTCCACCATAACCGCCACCACCACCACCACCACCTCCAGAGCTACCTCCAAGGAAGCCTGCGGAACATGATGCTACTAAAACTGCCAATACGCAAACGAAAACCTATGAAGGATATTAAGATATAATCACCATTAGTAAATTTGTTGCTACATTATCACCATATCGATTATGGGACTACCTTCATTTTGGGAATCTTCCTGCTTCACTTAATGGGAGGGAGATTCAAGAAAATTTGTTCAAGTTACTATGGAGAACTTGAATGAAACTGATATAATTCATCTGGCATTCGCGGCGTTTTATATGAAACACAAAATCCAAGATGAGTTTCAAACAAGGCGGAAGCCCCAACAACCACTCGAGATGCTACTAGCAATCATCTACGTAACGGCTAACGCTATTCCAGTATATGTAATGACCTACTAATGCGATGCTATTTAGCCCATATAGGGAATATTCATTACATATCGAATATATCTACAGTTCGTGGGACCATTTGTGTTTGTCGATGGAATCCAATTAAGTTAAATTAATTACCAATTTGAAATATGCTACTGCACGTTTTGAATGACTACTCCCCCTCCCCCTTTCCAAAAAAAAAAATAAAGATTACCGAATAATTTCTTTTCGAAATTATTTATTCCAACTGGTTGATTATAAATTCACTCTGCTAAAACCAAATATGACGTAGATGGCAAATTGGCTTCAAGTGGTTTATGGTAGTAAACAAACCATGACCTAGGTCACAAGGTCGATATTTGTTTTCTTGTTAGCCATATTCGCACAACTCAATGGTATGTGAATGTTCGTGGAGAATGTGGAGGAAAGATGCAGTTCCCTTCGACCAAAATTTCGTTTATTTTTATACTCCTCGCATTTATTTAAAACCTGACGAAAAAGAAAGTATATTTAAATATCTGATATTTGCTCTGGTACGTTTCCACAATAGGATTGGAATCCTTTTGAAGTGGACCATTGTCATATCTCATTTCTTGTATAGAAAATTTCTGCATGATTCGGTTTTTGCTATAATGTCAAGATGGCGTCTCACGGTATCTACCGAATGCGAAACATTTTTTTGTAGAAGTAGGACGAATCCACTACTTCCCTATCATAGGGCAGTGGTCCCCAAAATAGGTGTTTATCCCATCGCGTGTCATGGTATCTACCGAATGCGAAACACTTTTGGCCGAATCCACTTCTTCCCTGTCACTTAGTGCAGTTGTCCATCACGTCCATCATGGAACCTCCCCCTTGCCCTACTTTTTGAAGCTTGGAACAAAATTATGCGATTTGCTTGAAATTTTCATTGAATGTTGGGGTCAGCATCTAGACAAAAATCCGCTACATTATTTTTCGATATTTGGTCGTGGAGTGGGACCACCCCTTTGCCCGACTTTTTACAGTGAAAACAAAACTAAACTCCACCGACTGACATTTTGCGGAAAAAATGGGTGAGGTTATGAAATTTATATCAGGTTCCTGATTTTTTTTATAAAAATAAAAGGGCATAGGGAGACATCCGCGTCTCTTAAGTACATACAGAGAAAAAATTAAACTTTACCGAGTTACTTGAAATTTACAGAGGACTGGGGAGAGGTTACGATATTAATAGTTGATACCTGATTTTGTGATATTTGGATGGAAGAGAGGCCGCCTCTTTAGGCTTATAATTTGCTTGACATATTCTGGGACGTTTACAAAAGATACGCTACATCACTTTTCGATATTTGGTCGGAGAGGAGGTCCTCCACTAAAACTGCAAAAAAAATCTTAAGTTTTCTTGAAATTTACAAAGGCAGTGGGGGAAGGTTATGAACGAAGAGGCAACCTTCCTTGCCCCACACTTGAAGGAAAGTTTCAAGAATTTTCAGGGAAGGTTAGGGGTGCTATTCACTACGGTGTTTGTCGATATTGTATCGGGGAAAGTGAAGTACCTTTAAAACAATAGAGCAAAATTTAAACATCTCCGATCTACTTGAAATTTACAGGGAACATGGGAGGAAGTGATTAAATTTATACATCATTTTAAAATTAGTATATGATTGAAATAAACTTTGTCGATTTACTTCGATAGAATTTATAGGGACCATTGAGTAGTTGTGAAATTAATATAGGGTACGTGATAGTCCGATATCAGGTCGGAGTGGAGCGAAGGTGGGGAGAGGGTTCCCTTTTGTCCGTTTTTTTTTCTTAAATTAAAAGTAGAGGTTTGTCCGTAAATGGGAACTCGGTACATAATTTTATGATTTTTGCACAGGCCTCTGCCAGACTTCTTTTTAGTAAATAACTTAAATTTACATGAAATTGGCATTTTAGCAAATGTTAATGTGGTAAAATTTTTTTACTACTTTTGCTTTTTCCGATTTATTGGATGGGAAACAGTAATTCTTTGTATGTTATTATAATATAGTGCTTAATTTTCAGATATGTTGAGGAGAAGAATACCTTTCCTTGACAAACCACACTTAAAATTCACAAGAAATGTAGAAGATTGTCCAACTACTTGAATACAGAACATTTAAAAAGTTTGGAGGAAAGGGTACACCCTCTCCCCGACATTTTTTAAAACGAACCGTTTTACATATGCATATCCGCCGTATTTGTACCTATAAACGAAAAAGCAAGTACTCCGATTTCTTTGAAAGAATTCTAATCTTTTCGAATTTGTTTTCAGCACGAAGGATATGGTTGACTAAGATAACGCAAAATGTTCCTACAAATACGTTTCGGAAGGCGCAGCGAAGCGGGCCGGGTTACGCTAGTTAAATTATAAATATAAAATGGTTCATGTTTTTCAGATCTTTTTCATTCATTATTTCACAAGATTTTAAAAAAATATAATCGTCTTCATATAGATTTTTGTACTTTTAATTTAGTGTTTTGGTGAAAAATACGAACATAGTACTCACCTTAAGGTTAGATAGTGGTAGCCCGATATTTAGGCTAACTTAAGAGTTGTAAGCTGCAGTCGGATAAACCATACAACAGAGGTTCGCGTATGAGCTCAAATTTGTCCTTAGGTTAGGTGACAGCCCCATGTATCAGGCTCACTTAGACTATTCAGTCTATTGTGATACCACATTGGTGAACTTCTCTCTTATCACTGAGTGCTGCCCGATTCCATGTTAAGGTCAATGACAAGGGACCTCCTTTTTATAGCCGAGTCCGAACGGCGTTCCACATTGCAGTGAAACCACTTAGAGAAGCTTGAAACCCTCAGAAATGTCACCAGCATTACTGAGGTGGGATAATCTACCGCTGAAAAACTTTTTGGTGTTCGGTCGAAGCAGGAATCGAACCCACGACCTTGTGTATACAAGGCGGGCATGCTAACCATTGCACCACGGTGGCTCCCAATTTGTCCTTACATTACAGAACAAATATCATAATAACATGCGACAACTTAGAGGAAGCATAAAAATCAACAATAAAGACAGACGACAAGAAGCTGGAGCCGTTTGTTAAAAAAGGAATAAAAAATAGAAAAAAACCGCATATACGAGTATATGCAAAACAATATATAGGTTCATTGTGATTCCTCATGGTAATTTTCTCAACTCCTTTCTGAAGTGGTTTTTGTAGTCGCTTCAGGACTTCTATTTATTCGTCGCCCTTAAAGTCACTAAAAACATCCAACCAGAAGTACTGATGAAGGCGATTATGTTCTTAAGCTACACCCCCGCAGATCGGCGAGAGCCTGAAATTATACTATTAAGTCTAATATGATATTATAGCTAAACTTCACCCTTATCCATGAGTGTTGTGCTCTAAAATAAGTGGTTTGAAGCGGAGTTTTACACAATTTTTGAAACCATCTATAGAAGCTTTGAAAAACGGGGAAATCTCACACTGTAAAAATATTTTTTACGTGGGGACGTTAAAAAACCCCAACCCCCAACATTTTGAATGGAAATTTTTATACCCTCCACCATAGGATGGGGGTATATTAACTTTGTCATTCCGTTTGTAACACATCGAAATATTGCTCTAAGACCCCATAAAGTATATATATTCTGGGTCGTGGTGAAATTCTGAGTCGATCTAAGCATGTCCGTCCGTCTGTCCGTCTGTCCGTCTGTCCGTCCGTCCGTCTGTCCGTCTGTCCGGCTGTCCGTCCGTCTGTGGAAATCACGCTAACTTCCGAACGAAACAAGCTATCGACTTGAAACTTGGCACAAGTAGTTGTTATTGATGTAGGTCGGATGGTATTGAAAATGGGCCATATCGGACCACGTTTACGTATAGTCCCCATATAAACCGATCCCCAAATTTGACTTGGGGAGCCTCCCGGAGCAGCAAAATTCATCCGATCCGGTTGAAATTTGGTACGTAGTCTTAGTATACGGTCTCTAACAACCATGCAAAAATTGGTCCATATCGGTCCATAATTATATATAGCTCCCATATAAACCGATCCCCAGATTTGACCACCGGAGCCTCTTGGAGGAGCAAAATTCATCCGATCCGGTTGAAAATTAGTACATGGTCTTAGTATACGGTTTTTAACAACCATGCAAAAATTGGTCCATATCGGTCCATAATTATATATAGCCCCCATATAAACCGATCCCCAGATTTGACCTCCGGAGCCTCTTGGTGGGGCAAAATTCATCCGATCCGGTTGAAATTTGGTACCTGATGTTAGTTTACGGCCTCTAATAACCATGCAAAAATTGGTCCATATCGGTCCATAATTATATATATCCCCCATATAAACCGATCCCCAGATTTGACCTCCGGAGCCTCTTGGAAGAGCAAAATTCATCCGATCCAGTTGAAATTTGGTACATGGTGTTAGTATATGGTCTCTAACAACCATGCAAAAATTGGTCCATATCGGTCCATAATTATATATAGTTCCCATATAAACCGTCCCCAGATTTGACGTCCGGAACCTCTTGGAGGAGCAAAAGTCATCCGATACGGTTGAAATTTGGTACATTTTGTCAATATATGCCTCTAACAGCCATGTAAAAATTGGTCCATATCGGTCTTTAGTTATATATAGCCGATGACTTATTACACAAAAATTGGTCCATATCGCCAAAAATAATCTACCAAAACTTTATTTCCATAGAAAATTTTGTCAAATTTTATTACTATAGAAAGTTTTGTCAAAATTTCATTTCTATAGAAAGTTTTGTCAAAAGTTTATTTCTATACAAATGTTTGTCAAAATTTTATTTCCATAGAAAATTTTGTCAAAATTTTATTTCTATAGAAAATTTTGTCAAAATTTTATTTCTATAGAAAATTTTGTCAAATTTTATTACTATAGAAAGTTTTGTCAAAAGTTTATTTCTATAGAAATGTTTGTCAAAATTTTATTTCTATAGAAAATTTTGTAAAAAAATTATTTCTGTAGAAAATTTTGTCAACATTTTATTTCTATACAAAATTTTGTCAAAATTTTATTTCTATACAAAATTTTGTCAAAATTTTATTTCTATACAAAATTTTGTCAACATTTTATTTCTATAGAAATTTTTGTCAAAATTGTATTGCTATAGAAAATTTTGTCAACATTTTACTTCCATAGAAAATTTTGTCAACATTTTATTTCTATAGAAAATTTTGTCAAGTTTTTATTTCTATAGAAAATTTTGTCAAATTTTTATTTCTATAGAAGATTTTGTCAAAATTTTATTTCTATAGAATTTTTGTCAAGGTTTCATTTCTATAGAAAATTTTGTCAAAATTTTATTTCTATAGAAAATTTTGTCAAACTAGATTATATACGTATATAATCGGCCTTTTTTTGTTTAATATATACCCCGTATGGGCTAACTTACAATTTAGAAGACAGTGTTAAAAAGTTTTACGATACCTTGCCATCGGCAAGTGTTATCGCAACCCAAGTAATTCGATTGTGGATGACAGCCTTTAGTAGAAGTTCCTACGCAATCCATGGTGGAGGGTACATAAGATTCGGCCTGGCCGAACTTACGGCCGTATATACTTGTTTAACTTTAAAAGATTCCTTTTTACTTATTATTTTCATTAATTTTCTTTCTAGTTTTTTTGATTTTGAAAAAACGCTCCTGCCGTGAGTTGAACCTGGATACGTTGACATCATAATAGAATGCCTTACCATACTCAGCCACAAATGCCATTGAAAGCGTCGATACGATTGATTGTCATGTATGACACCGAAGTATAACATTCTAACTAGTTCTCGAAATGTTCTTTATTATTATGAATAAAGAATGCAAGTTAAAATCTCGAAAGTAGCGGATTGTTTAACCTTGAACTTTGTCTTCACTTACAAGTTTTACCGTCGAACCCACCTAATTATATTCTTTTGTTGAACAAACCAAATTCTATTAAACATTTCGCCCCACCCCTAGCACTCCAAAGCAAGAAGTATACGACTCCCCCATATAGTCGGACACAAGAAATTCTTGATTCATTCTTTCTTCTTTGTATCGTTATTCAACTATATTCGTTCTCGTAAATATTATATATTATTGATCAGCTTCAGGCACTCCTCTTTCTAATGGCATATACCTTTGCAACTACCTATGTAGTTCTTAATCATGCCACTTCATACGCGTTTGGGTTCCCAAAGTTCGAGGCAGATATGAGTCATTCTTGACTTTGGGTCAATGCAAAATTTCTGAACCCAGTATAGATTTGACGTCCAATGATTTCATTTCAGCGAGGCTGTCTGCGGACAATATGTATATGATAACATTAAATCTGTTGATGCGAATATTTCAGCATGAATACTGGACTACTAGTATATTCCAGGTCTTCAGGAAATTGACGTAGTTGGCATTATATCTAGATGCATTGTACCAGTTTTACCAATACACTCAAAGTAATTTGATGAACTATTTCTAGAAATGCTTGGCTATGCAATGTTGCTGAAGTGCTAATTACAGCAGTATAAGACCTTGGGAGAATTCTGTGTTTTAGTCCCTACTTTTACGCTATTGCCTTTTTACACGAGTTCAGGGTTACTGTGATTTTCCTCACCATTTCTTCAATGCAGCTTTCACCTTAATATAACTCTGAAGTACCATTCTATAGGGAGTGGTTACAATTTTGGGGGTGAACGTTGAACTACTCATCCATCTCAGTGAGATATTTGTGTCAGTCTCTGGTCGTTGTAGAGTTGAGAAACATAAAGCCAAAGGATATTGAAGCATCCATCCTGCTTTATTGTCAATATTTAAGCTTGAAAACATTAGAGTGTTTGTGCAATAAAAGTTTCAGATCTACTTGTCCATACGAGAGTTGTCTATTATATTTTGGGATTAGAGAACAAAAATCAAATATTAACCGTTGAAATTCGCTTTATTGTCTTTCAAAATATTCGATATTGTGGTCTATACTCTGCAATTCTGCCACTCTGATTAAGGTAACCTAACCTAACCTAACCTAAGGTATCTCAAAAACCTGAATTTTGAATGCATCAACCGCTTCTTCAGACATCGAACTTTCCACTGCTGTTACCTTCCGGGCTCATACGCGTAAATACCCGCTTCATCACCTGCCACGATGTCATTGAAATGTTTCGAAGCGCCGCGATCGTATTTTTCGAACATTTCTTTCGACCAATTGATACGGGCTCTTTTGAACGATTGATAAATTGTGTGGGATCTAACTCGAACAATTTTTTGGACGCTCAAATGTTCATGCAATATTGAATTTATGCTGGTCCCACAAATGCCTAAGGTTGTCTCAATCTCACGATTGGACACATGACGATCTTGCAATATCAGTTGGCGTGCAGCGTCAATGGTTTCCTGAACAACTGGTACCGGTATAGGACTAGTCCCTGGTGTGTATGGATCAATCTCCATCCTGGTCAAAGCGTATGGAAGGGAGCGGCCATTTCTACGTGCGCTTGTCATTGACGGGTTAAATTTAAACTTTAGGATATGACTTGGATTCATTTCAAGGTACACGTCATGGGGCAACTTAGTAGACCTTACCTCATGAACCAGTCTAGGACAAGCTCTTAGGAACCAATTTCATTTGAGCATCCAAATAGCTCCAGAAAGGAAAAACTTTTGGAATATTGTATTTCAGTAAATGTGTCGTTCCAATAAGATTTTAATATCAAAAGAGTATAGAAATAAAAAAAAATTGCATGAACATTTTAAAATTGCGACAAAGTGGAGCACTGCACGCAAAGAAAAAAAAAACGTTTGGAAAACGTGTACCGAAAACGTTTTTCTTTTGTTACAGTTTTTTGAATTGCTTCGAAAATTTTAAACTTTTATCACCAAAAAAATTCGTTTGTTACAAAATTTTTATTTTTTCAATAAAAAAGTTATTTTTGAAACAACAACACAGCCCATTTCGTTTATATCAAACACTGTTCTTTTCTGACTTTAGGTCTTTAATAAGACACATTTTACAGGTCAAAATTTAATATAGTACAATGTAATGTTGAACATTTTTTCGGAATCTTCCGAACATATCTGGAATATATGTAAAAAAAAAGCTTTGGTCGAAGCAGGGATCGTACCCACGACCCTTGGCATGCAAGTCGGACGTAGCAACCACTGCTCCACGGTGCCAAAGTAAGTGTTTGTTTCTGTTAAATAAACTTTGTTTATTCGTTTCGTGGGCGCCACAAGCTATGCTATATAAATATAACTTATATGGATAATTATCTATTGATGACCATAACAGGTACATAGCTCAGTGGTTAGTGTGTTGGCTTATAAAGTGCATGGTCCGCGGTTCGATTCTTCGTCCAGGCGAAAGGTAAAAAAAAAAATTTTAAAAATGTATAAAATCGTATAATTTCTTCTACATTGTTGGTATTACAAGAAAAGGTGTTAAGAATTAAAAAACCTCGTGGATGTGAGAAAGATGTGAGGGAAAATGCAATTAGCAAGAAAACAATGTTTTTTTTTGAGTTAGTCTTTATGAAATTGTTTTTACATCCTGGAAAAGAATAAACGTTTATCACAAAAAGTATATACTTTTCTTCCAAATACACTTCCTTACAGCGAAAGGCAAATGAGAAACGAACTTTGTTTGTCTAAAATTTCGTTTGGGAGGACAGAATTATTTTTTTGCGTGTGGTACCAGTCCTGCAATTTTGCAATTTGTACCAATTTCCCGTAACAAATGTCGTATACCGTCAAAGGACGATTATATGTTTTAGGTCATGTCCGATTCTTAAGTAGAACTTTCGGAACTTTTTCTTCTTGAACCGGTTTAAGGATTGCGAGTTTAAGAATCCTTCGTCAAAGGACGATTATTTGTTTTAGGCCATGTCCGATTCTTAAGTAGAACTTTCGGAAGTAGAACTTTTTCTTCTTGAACCAGTTTAAGGATTGCGAGTTTAAGAATCCTTCGTTTATATAATAAAAGCCATTACTAAACACGATCCTGGGACCTGTCTAGCTAGATGTGGCAATGACTGAGTTGTAGGCAAACACTAAACACCAAGACGTAGGTCCATCCACTTAACCCCACCGTTTTGGGTTAAACTGTTTGAATGTTGATTTAGGATGTATCAAGTATTCATTCATGTGCTTTTGAGCCGTTATATCCTTCTTCAAGTCAGCTCCTACTCTAACTTCACCAATGAGCATTAAAGGTCTGGTGGGCAAATGAGATTGGTCTTAACAATCCAGCATTTCGAAATGGGTGGCTGGCTGGGCCAGGAAACTTTGCAGCACTTGGGAATACACGTCAGATAATGAATCGGAGATACTGGATCGGAGAGTTTGCGAAACTCTATATATATACTCTAGCTGGTACGACGTTCTTGTTGACTTTGGAATAGGTCCTAGAAAACAATCAGCATCAAGCTAGACGTTGCTTTTTCTACATCATCTAATTTGTGCTTGGGAATCGGTTACACAGTTCTTTTAATCTGATCGTTCTGTTTCAGAGTCTAGCTCTTTTTGGTAGATGACATATTTGGATGAGTTGATCCTAATTTCTGGAGAATTAAAAGGGCAAATACGTTTTTTTTAATAAATTTACTAATGAAGTGTTGATGTTTATTCACAGCTTGATGTGGCAACAAATGGATTTATATATAACCTAACTAATTGGTAAAATTGGACTACTTAAAAAACTAGCAACAACACAGGTTTTGGCATTTTGTATCGCGTTACTCTGGGCCAAACATGAGATATATGTTGATCACAGATGGAAGTCTTAATTCCAGCCACCAGCTGGGGCACCACCATAGCCGCCGGCTGAAGCACCGCCATAACCACCAGCGCCGCCGTCAGCACTCAAGGCTCCGATGACCTTAAGGGATTTAAGAGTTTCCAAGGCATCATCAAAACCACCAGCACCGCCAGCGCCGCCAGCACCACCGCCATAGCCGCCAGCAGAATAACCACCGTGACCCCCAGCGGATGTTCCTCCTTGTTCGTGGATAACTTGGATGGTTTTGACTTCTTCAGCAGCACCACCACCATAGCCTCCAGCAGAAAACCCACCATGACCTCCGGCAGATGCTCCACCTTGTTCATGGATAACTTGGATGGTTTTCACTTCTTCGGCACCGCCAGCACCACCACCATAAGAGTAACCGCCACCACCGCCAGCAGAGAAGCCACCAGCAGAAGCACCGCCTTGTTCATGGATAACTTGAATGGTTTTTACTTCTTCGGCACCTCCATGGCCACCGCCGCCAGAATATCCACCATGACCGCCAGCAGCAGCTCCACCTTGTTCATGGATAACTTGGATAGTTTTGACTTCTTCGGCACCACCGCCATAGGAGTAACCGCCACCACCGCCAGCAGAGAAGCCACCAGCAGAAGCACCGCCTTGTTCATGGATAACTTGAATGGTTTTGACTTCTTCGGCACCTCCATGACCACCGCCGCCAGAATATCCACCATGACCGCCAGCAGCAGCACCACCTTCATGAATTACTTTAATAGTTTTGACTTCACCACCGGCTCCACCATGGCCGCCAGCTCCTCCGTGTCCACCATATCCTCCATGTCCGCCATGGCCGCCAGCTTGTTGTTGGTGAATAACCTTGATTGTCTTGACTTCACCACCGTGACCGCCATGACCACCATGAGCACCATGTCCACCATGACCGCCATGTCCACCAAATCCTCCATGACCACCAGCGGAAGCTCCACCTTCGGCATGAATAACTTTAACGGTTACAGCACCACCGGCGCCGCCACCATGACCTCCATGACCACCGTGACCACCATGACCTCCATAACCGCCATGACCACCAGCTGAAGCACCACCTTCGGCATGGACAACTTTTATAGTTTGTACAGCTCCTCCGGCACCACCACCGTGACCGCCATGACCACCGTGTCCGCCATGACCACCATAACCTCCATGACCGCCAGCTGATGCTCCACCTTCAGCATGGACCACTTTAATGGTTTGAACATCACCGC
The DNA here is from genome assembly GCF_050003625.1 of Haematobia irritans. Lineage (NCBI taxonomy): Eukaryota > Metazoa > Arthropoda > Insecta > Diptera > Muscidae > Haematobia > Haematobia irritans. The sequence goes on along the minus strand of NC_134399.1, from coordinate 60,427,192 downwards.
CGCCGCCATAACCGCCACCTCCATGGCTATGACCGCCGCCATAACTGCCGCCACCACCACCGCCTCCTGAGCTACCTCCAAGGAAGCCAGCGGAACATGTTGCCACCAAAACTGCTAACACACAAACGAAAACCTATAATCCACAATAAGGGAGAGAGAGAGTCCATTAGTATCCTCTGTAAATCCGTTGGTGATATTTAAATACTCCAAATACGAGTCCTACCTTCATTTTAGGAATCTTCACGCTTATTTTAATGGGAGATTGAAGTGATTCCTACAAGTGTTTCTTTAGTTTCAATCGAATGAAACTGATACTGTTTCGTTGGAATCATCTTGGTTTTATATGAAAAGACACCTCAAAATTGGAAAATAATTAACATAGACGATGACCCCATGTTAGCCAAAGAAATGCAGTGGGATGTCAAAGTGAGCCATGGCTCCAACAACATTTTCTCTTAGAGTGAACGTAGAAGTGGTATCAGATGGGGTCCAATACCTATCATTTGGAGCTGCCTTACGATTTAATGTTGCATAGGCAATATTAATGTCTTATCTCTTATTTTCCAATCTTCTTTTGCCAGCTCATTCGTTAGTGGTTTGGTGGTATCAGAGATTATTTCATTTTGATATATATATATTTTTTTTTAAGATTCCGATATAAATATTTAGTAGCTGCATCAATTAAACACTTAAGGCCTATTAGTAGCATTACCTAAACAAGTATTTCAGAGATAATGTCTAATTTGAATTTCGTAAGTCAATAAATAATGGACTGATTTTATTTGTATATAAGCCGGTATGCATCTCTTGCGAAATTTTCGGTAGCAAAAATCTACTTAAGTCTCCAACAAATACAATGGTTTGTGTAGAGTGTGTAGAGAAACGTTATGTGCTCAAACCCACCAGAAAGGAAAATGTGAGTTAATTTTAGAAAATTTTAAACTAGTATTACAAACATTGGTGGCGCATTATTGGTAAAATTTACAAATTTTAAGAAATTTTCAACTATTTTGTGGGAGACACGAATTTATTAAATATTTATGCTTCATTAGTGTATAATTTTGACCTTTTTTTAGTTCATTTAACAAATATACAGAAAAAATATATAAAGGAAAATTTTCTTAACGCGTAATAATTCCATGAACTAAAATAGTATTAAATTAGCTTTAGTGCCATATACATAGGGTTCACTTTTTTTTGAGTGTATATGTATGTTTATGTATATATTTTTATAATGAATTAAAATTTTAAAATATTGTCAAACTTTTTTCTTAACACTGTGGTGGAGATTTTACCAATCACTTGGAATGATTTCATTCAACTTTCGATAACAAAAGGACTCAACATATTCTCTTCATTTTACTAGAATCTGCTTCAACCCAAGTTTTGAAGAAGAAATGGCCGCCACTTTTAATTGCAATGTACGTATGTGTTCCAAAGATTTGGTATCTACAATAACGATGGTAATGGTATTGAGCCAAAGAAGCAGAGAATTGCACTTAATTGCATTTAATTGCCCTCAGAAAAATGTCAACGTAATTTTTATAGGTAATTTGGTTTTTTTTAGTTCATGAAAATTAGTTGATTTTAGTTCAATTTTGCCAAATATTAGAAAATTGTTCTTCTTATAATTATCCCATCTTACTTTAATGATGTATACAAATGAAGTACACAATTTTATTACATTTGAAAAGAGTTCATATTTTCCTAAATTGGGCGAAGTTTAATTAAATTGCATTCATAAGTTACTCAGAACTTTCTATCTTCAACTTCATATATGTTAGCACCAAAGACATTTTAACAATTTTTTATCGCCAATAGTTTCCTTCAAAATATGAAATTTTCTTAAACACAAAAAAAGAATGTATTATTAATAAATTTTCTCAATTTGACAAAAATTGTTAACTTATTTGTATCACGCTGCAATTCACAAAACATTTTAGTTGAAAATTTCTAAAATGAACCTACATTTTCTTTCATGGTAGGTTCAGTTTTTTTTTCTGTGTGTGGTATTGGCCACCACTTTTAATTGAAACGTACCTGGAGTTTTTTTGTTACATGTGGTAACATCTACACTGAATTGATTCCGAGCCAAAGAAGCAAAGAAATGCACTAAAGATGTATTTAACCCTTTGACGACGAATGGGACATATATGGCCCATGAAATTTCTCATAGAAAGAAATATTTATTTTTACATTTTGGCAATACTTTTTTTTAGTAAATAGGTATACACGTTGTATAGTGATTGCAGTATTTTTCAGGGTGCGATTTCCGCGATCACAAAGGCTGCTGATTCCCTGTTGATGAGGCCGTGTAGTACTGACATAAGCAGCGTTGCCAGAATTGTTTCACCAAAGACCGCTAGATTTGCCCAAAAAAAAGCTAAAAACAAGTAAGGAAAGTCTAAAGTCGGGCGGGGCCGACTATATTATACCCTGCACCACTTTGTAGATCTAAATTTTCGATACCATATCACATCCGTCAAATGTGTTGGGTGCTATATATAAAGGTTTGTCCCAAATACATACATTTAAATATCACTCGATTTGGACAGAATTTGATAGACTTTTACAAAATCTATAGACTGAAAATTTAAGTTGGCTAATGCACTAGGGTGGAACACAATTTTAGTAAAAAAAATATGGGAAACATTTAAATCTGAAGCAATTTTAAGGAAACTTCGCAAAAGTTTATTTATGATTTATCGCTCGATATATATGTATTAGAAGTTTAGGAAAATAAGAATCATTTTTACAACTTTTCGTCTAAGCAGTGGCGATTTAACAAGGAAAATGTTGGTATTTTGACCATTTTTGTCGAAATCAGAAAAACGTATATATGGGAGCTATATCTAAATCTGAACCGATTTCAATCAAATTTGGCACACATGACTATATTACTAATTGTACTCCTAGTGCAAAATTTCAACCAAATTGGGCCAAAACTCTGGATTCTTGGGCCATATAAGTCCATATCGGGCGAAAAATATATATGGAAGCTATATCTAAATCTGAACCGATTTCAATCAAATTTCGTACACATGACTATACTACCAATTGTAGTCCTTGTGCAAAATTTCAAGCTAATCGGGATAAAACTCTGGCTTCTGGGTGCATATCGGGCGAAAGATATATATGGGAGCTATATCTAAATCTGAATCGATTTTAATCAAATTTTGCACACTTGACTATACTACTAATTGTACTCCTAGTGCAAAATTTCAACCAAATTCGGCCAAAAATCTGGCTTCTGGGGCCATATAAGTCCATATCGGGCGAAAGATATATATGGGAGATATATCTAAATCTGAACCGATTTCAATCAAATTTCGCACACTGGACTATACGACTAAGTGTTATGTTTGTACAAAATTTCAAGCAAATCGGTATAAAACTCTGGCTGCTGGGTCCATATTAGTGCATATCGGGCGAAAGATATATATGGGAGCTATATTTGAATCTGAATCGATTTCTTCCAAAATCAATAGGGTTCTATTCTGACCCAAAGGAACATGTGCCAAATTTGAAGGCGATTGGACTTAAATTGCGACCTAGACTTTGATCACAAAAATGTGTTCACAGACAGACGGACGGACGGACGGACGGACGGACGGACGGACAGACGGACATGGTTATATCGACTCAGGGACCCACCCTGAGCATTATTGCCAAAGACACCATGTATCTATCTCGTCTCCTTCTGGGTGTTACAAACATATGCACTAACTTATAATACCCTGTTCCACAGTGTGGCGCAGGGTATAAATATCTAAATTTTTATACCCTCCATCATAGGATGGGGGTATATTAACTTTGTCATTCCGTTTGTAACACATCGAAATATTGCTCTAAGACCCCATAAAGTATATATATTCTGGGTCGTGGTGAAATTCTGAGTCGATCTAAGCATGTCCGTCCGTCCGTCCGTCCGTCCGTCTGTTGAAATAACGCTAACTTCCGAACGAAACAAGCTATCGACTTGAAATTTGGCACAAGTAGTTGTTATCGATGTAGGTCGGATGGTATTGAAAATGGGCCATATCGGCCCACTTTTACGTATAGCCCCCATATAAATGGACCCTCAGATTTGGCTTGTGGAGCCTCTAACAGAAGCATATTTCATCCGATCCGGCTGAAATTTGGTACATGGTGTTGGTATATGGTCTCTAACAACCATGCAAAAATTGGTCCACATCGGTCCATAATTATATATAGCCCCCATATAAACCGATCCCCAGATTTGGCTTGCGGAGCCTAAAAGAGAAGTAAATTTCATCCGATCCGGCTGGAATTTGGTACATGGTGTTGGTATATGGTCTCTACCAACCATGCAAAAATTGGTCCACATCGGTTCATAATTATATATAGCCCCCATATAAACCGATCCCCAGATTTGGCTAGTGGAGCCTCTAGAAGAAGCATATTCCATCCGATCCGTCTGAAATTTGGTAGATGGTGTTGGTATATGGTATCTAACAATCATGCAAAAATTGGTCCACATCGCTCCATAATTATATATAACCCCCACATAAACCGATCCCCAGATTTGGCTTGCGGAGCCTCAAAGAGAAGCAAATTTCATCCGATCCGGCTGAAATTTGGTACATGATGTTGGTATATGGTCTCTAACAACCATGCAAAAATTGGTCCACATCGGTTCATAGTTATATATAGCCCCCATATAAACCGATCCCCAGATTTGGCTTGCGAAGTCTCCAAGAGAAGCAAATTTCATCCAAGCCGGTTGTAATTTGGAACATGGTGTTAGTATATGATCTTTAACAACCGTGCCAGAATTGGTCCATATCGGTCCATTTTCTAGAGAAAATTTTGTTAAAATTTTATTCGGTTCATAATAAAAGTTTCATCATTTTCAAAATTTTATTTCTATAGAAAATTTTGTCAAAATTTTATTTCTATAGAAAATTTTGTTCAAATTTTATTCGGTTCATAATCATGGTTGCCACTCGAGCCACAAATAATCTACCAAGATTTTATTTCTATAGAAAATTTTGTCAAAAGTTTATTTCTATAGAAAATTTTGTTAAAATTTTATTTCTGTAGAAATTTTTGTCAAAATTTTCTTTCTAAAGAATATTTTGTCAAAATTTTTATTTCTATAGAAAATTTTGTGAAAATTTTATTTCTATAGAAAATTTTGTTAAAATTGTATTTCTGTAGAAAATTTTGTCAAAATTGTATGTCTACTTTGTAAAACTGAATTATATACGTATTGGATCGATCTTTTTTGATTTGATGATATACCACGTATGGACTTACATACAATTTAGGTGTTAGGTGGTTTTAAGATACTTTGCCATTGGCAAGCGTTACCGCAACTTAAGTAATTCGATTGTGGATGGCAGTGTTTAGAAGAAGTTTCTACGCAATCCATGATGGAGGGTACATAAGCTTCGGCCTGGCCGAACTTACGGCCGTATATACTTGTTTTTGTATCAAAAGTTACCCAGCAAAAACTATGTAACCACATCTCATTACAATTGCCATTACCAGGAGTGAAGCTGTCATTACACGTTGCATTACATTGCGGTGAGTTATAATGACTAACTTGTAATGACAAAAATAAATAAATACTTCTCGGTAATTTTTGAATTGTTATTTTCAAATTTTTAGGCAGTTAGCTGTTAATGACTTAATAAAATAGAATAAATGATGGTACCATTATTCACATAATTGAGCATTTACTTAAAAAATCAAAAAGAATATGTAATGTAACGTTAATGCTGATGATTTTTCCGTTAAGAAATTTTTATCACAAATAATTCATAATAATTGTGTTTTAAATAAATGACATTATCATATTATGTTTTATATAAATGCTTTCTTATACCTCATTCACATTACACTTCCAAAATGCACTTAAACTAGATTTCAAATGCCATTTGCCTCATAAAAATTGGCTTAAAATCCACTTTTAGTAGATTTCGAAACTAATGTGAATTGGCTATTGGATATATTATAACGTAATTCACGAATCCAACACTCTTAAACAACCTACATTTATTTCTATTTTAAGTGTGAAATTAATTTGCGTGTAATCTTATTTAGATGATTTATTATATTTTTTGTTTATTTTGATCCATTGTAATCGGCGATAGAAATCAATATTTTCGAGATTTGGGGTTGCCTGAATAAGTGGCTATTTTGCAAGCTTTGGTGCATCTACGAATAAGTGATTACATATTAGGTGATTATATGCTTTAAAAACACTACTTATTTCATGGCCGAATGTATGCCTGGGGAGAAGTACTTTCCTCCTAGGACATGCGTATATAAATGTAAATCGGAGCGATGCCAATTAATAAGTGGTTATTAATTTTTAAATAGGCTTACCTACAAGATTACCGGGTAATGAGAGTTTTTGCTGGGTTACATTTTTGATTGAAATTTAGCAAACTTAAAGGCTTTATTTCACTTAAAATGTACATTATTTTAATTGTATTCATTTTAATTCTACTTCTGTGAGACTATAACAATATTTAAATCATATTAGCTCTGTTTGCGTACTCGATACATTTTGATTACTATCACAAATTTTTACTGGTAGTCCTTCATTTGCATTTCACAGTAAAAACATTTTTACCAGTAAAAACTTGCAATTATCAGCTGGTTAATCATTAACAAATCCAATTGCACTAGAATTAGAAAATATAAATATTTTTTGTTTTAATGGTTAATTCGTGAACGCTTCTACTAATTTTACCCAAGAGAATAAAACCTATTCTTACTATCTTGCAAGTTTATACTGAATAACTTTTATTGCACAATTTTCTTAAAAGTAAATCCATTCCATTAACCCTCTAATGCCCCAATTTTTTCTTACATACACTAAAAAAAGCAAAGATTTTGTACACTAATGATTTTGGTATTGATTCCGAATTGGAACTTATTCGTTTTTTCAGCTTTTTCTTCATGAGCTATCAAAGAGCTTTAAAAACGCGCTAACGACAATTTAAATTTCCAAATTCAGACTCGACTTCAAGTAGAAATTATTCCATGTATACGTTTTTAAAATAAAGTGTTGAAAACATCTTCTATTCTCCACACATCTTCTAAACTCCACAAATTTAAAGGCTTTTTCTTTTATTTTAAGAATTTTCTAGAAGTGACCCCAGCCTTCTTCCATGCATAGATACCCATTTTTAAGTTGAATCACTTAACTATAAGGACAAAACGACTTTATCGGCTTTTGGACAAGGAAAAAAGTTTATTAAGAGAAATTCACAAATGCTATTATAACCAAAATTCGCGTTCGAATTTTAAGGGCATGAACGTTTTGGTCTCACGACAATATTTTTTCAGCGTACAAAGCAATTCACATCTACTATTTTAATTTAGTAATAATAAATAATAAATTTAGAATATTATAATAACATAAAAAAGGATAAACGAGTCAAATGCTAATATTCTAAATGTAATGTTTCAATTGAGCTTTGAAATATGTGGAAAACCTTATTCTAGCAACAAGACTTAGATAGAAAACGCCGTTTTATCCATATTTCAATAGAAACATGTCGAAAATAAAAAAAACCACAAAAAAGCTAAAAGTTATATTTATTTTTTTTTCCCGCTAAACGACTTCAAAAAAGCCAAATCTAGCGGGAAAATAGCTAAATTGGCAACGTAAGGTCTAAGGTAGTCAGCCGCTGTCGTACACACAAAAAAAAATTTTTCTGATTCAATCACCAAATTAATTGATCCAATTAATTTTTTAATTGAAATGTCTTCAATCACGAAAATGATAGTATCAATCACAGTTTTAATTGGGCATAGAAAAAATTCTTGATTAAAAAATTAATTGATTTTTTCAGCAAATTTCAATTAATTTTTTAATTGATTCAATTAAAAATTTAATTGATGTTGATTGCAAAACTCAATTAATTTATTAATTAAAAAAGGTAACTATTTTTAATTACTTTCTGAATTGGCTTAGAGTTTTTATTTGGATTAACAAATGATTGTTTGAAATTCAATTTTAATTAGTCTTCCGAATTAGATTAAAAAGTTAATTGTATCAATTAATTTTTTAATTAAAAATTTTAAAATTTTCAATCATTGACTTAATTAACTTAATGTTTCTATCATGATTAAAATGTTAATTGTATCAATTAATTTATTAATTGAAAAAATTTTCAACTTCAATTAACTTTTTAATTGGAAATATTTTGGTGATATTTTTTTCTGTGTAGAGAACTCAAGATGCTCAAAGTGCTGGGTACCTGGGCATTGTGGGGGAATATATGAAATGAGTTCTGGGACTATTCCAAAGGGGACCGCATCGCAAGAAAGAAGATGGAAAGATCACATCGAGGAATCACAATGGATATTGGTCTAAGTGGATGTCAAACTCTACAACCTAACCTAAATAGGTATATTTGAATATGAACCCTCAAGAAAAATGTACTTTTATCGAGCGGTTAATTCTAATGTATAATTTATGCCTTGTTTCAAATAAAAAGCGTCTATAAAATATAGTATTGAAAGACACTTCCTATTTTTGAATAGGTTTTCTTTTATGGTCAGGTTGCAAAAAACCAAACTGATTCACCGAAACGAAAATAATGGAATAATGCCCAATAATATTAACGATTTGTTCCCAATTTTATAGGACAAATTTAATTTTCATTAAAAAAATGTATCGACTTTACGTCAGAGAAATGCGTTCGTATTTTAGGTTAGGTTAGTTGACAGCCCGATGTATCAGGCTCACTTAGACTATTCAGTCCATTGTGATACCACATTGGTGAACTTCTCTCTTATCACTGAGTGCTGTCCGATTCCATGTTAAGCGCAATGACAAGGGACCTCCTTTTTATAGCCGAGTCCGAACGGCGTTCCACATAGCAGTGAAACCACTTAGAGAAGCTTTGAAACCCTCAGAAATGTCACCATCATTACTGAGGTGGGATAATCCACCGCTGAAAAGCTTGTTGGTGTTCGGACGTAGCAGGAATCGAACCCACGACCTTGTGTATGCAAGGCGGGCATGCTAACCATTGCACCACGGTGGCTTCGTATTTTAAGAATATGAAATCTCTGCGTTCGTGACAATATTTTTCTCGGTGTACATATTTTGTTTAATCATCTTGAGTGAGTCACGAGAAATTTCGTTAGTTACCAGAATTTTATTGAGCCACGAAAATTGTCGTGTTCCGAAAATATTCGTGACTTACGAGATTTGTCGTGAATTACGAAAATTGTCGTGAATCGTGCGAAAGCGTGAGACATAAACATTGTTCATGTGTGAGCGTGTGCGAGTATGACTTTTCATTTCGTGACCGTGAATTCCTACCTACATGGCATGCGTGAGTACAAATATTTCTTCGTGAATGTGTTTGAGCGTAATTGAAATTCCACTCACGCGCGCATCTAAGTATATATTTACTGTAAAATAACAAAAAACTTAACAAAAATCCAATAAAACGTAATACGTCTATCATTACAAAACAAAATAGTTTGTAGTCACAATTGCCCAAAGTTGCCCACAGGCAACATTCTCTACCGCCTAAACGAATGGGCGTGGCGATCCGAAATTTTGGCTAGACGCTTCTTAAATGACTTCAACATGATTAAAAGTAAAAAAAATTTAGCAATACCTATAAAAATTCGGGGTCGTAAGGGTTAACAAACATGGACGAAGTGACGCTTCCAAAATAATATCACTGCTGTTGGCAGTGGACAAGATTGCGCAAAAAAGGGAAGTCACCATGAAAGAAAATGTAGGTTTGTATTAGAAAATTTTAACTAAAATATTTTAGTAATTGCAACATGATACAAATTAATTCATAATTTTTGTCAAATTGAAGGATATTTATTGAAAATAATAATGTTTTTTTCTGGTGTGTAATAAAATTTCAAAAAATGGAATTGAAAATTGTTAAAATGTCTTTAGCGCTATATGACAGACACAATTTATGTAAAATTTACTCATTTGAGAACTCAATTTAAGCAAACTTCACCCACACGCACAGAAAAAACATGTTTGGACATGGTTGCCGCATCCATTTAATGCTTATTTAGAGTATGTAATGGTCGCGAAAACCATGTATTTTGTCTTTGTAAAAATAATTTTCGAGCGGAGAAAAATATATGTTGGCAATAAGCATTTAAATGGTTCTCAAATGCCGCAAACATGTTCTATTATTTAAATGATAGAATTTGAGACCATTATATGGTCAGGAAAATCATGTACCTGACCATTCAATTTTTTACTTTTTTGCAGAGAAAAAAAGTATTTTTATAGTTTACGTATAGACATGTCTACAACCATTACATGGCCATAAAGACCATGTACATTGTTTTCGTGACCATTTAATTTTTTTGCAGCGACAAGAATTTTATAAAAACATTGACAGGTATACACGATTTTCATTTTGCGCATCAGTCGTGTGTTAATTGTTTCTTGGAATGGACGGAGAGTAGGGAATTACTGTGTTTTGTGTTAATTTATTTATTCAGAAGTGGCACGTGGTTTTATGTGAACACAAAAAAGGAAAGTGTAATTGAAAAAATGTACCTGTTTTTTGTTCTGCATTTTGATATGTGGTATAATTTATTTTTATTTGCAGTTACATGATGTCTGCGTTTGTACATTTGATGGGCACGATGTAAATATGGAATAATTACTTATTGTTGAAATTGAAAAAAGAGTATGTAAAAATACATGATGTTTGCTTGAACGTCATTATAAATACAAATAAACAATGAACTAGTTTATAAATAAATAACAACAAATAAATAAAGTTAATTTTGTGTTTTCTTTTCTCAAGTGGCGTCCTTTTTTCGACAATGAAAAACGTTTTTTCATAAAGATCAAAACATTTTAGGTTGTGACCATGTTCTTTTAACCAGAAGAAAAGCATTATTAATGAATACCATAACATTTTAAATCGTGACCATTGTCTTTTCATTCAAACAAAATTCTTTTTATCAATATAATAACATTTTAGATGAGGACAATTATATTTTTCTTAGAACCATGTTCACTGAGCCAACATGGTTGCAGGTTAAAATGTTACATGGTCGCCGCAAAAATAGCTGCTATCATATTATTTTGCTCTTCGAATATGATTGTGACAATCATGTTTCTTCTCTGCGTGCATTTTAAAACATTTAAATCAAAGATGCAAAATCTTCGAAATAAATCTTAGCCTATATTTTAAGCTTCTTTGTACACAGTCAATACAGTTTATCGTTGGAACTTACATGGTAAAATTATGCTTACAATTTGTTTTAAGATGTTAGTATATGGGAGTTTATTTTTAATCCAAAGATCTCGGATAATTTAAAGACATTTTATTTAAATTAAAACAAGTACATACGGCCGCAAGTTCGGCCAGGCCGAATCTTATGTACCCACCACCATGGATTGCGCAGAAACTTCTACGAACGACTGTGATTTAGTCCATACATGGTATATATTAGACAAAAAAGTTATGTATAGTTAAGTCTACAAATAATTACGAATCGATATGGACTTTTTGTACGTAGAGAACCAGAATTGAAATATGGGGGTCGCTTATATGGGGGCTATATACAATTATGAACTTGATATGGACCAATTTTTGTGTGATTGGGGATCGATTTATCTGAGGGCCATATATAACTATAGACCGATATGAACCTAGTTAGGCATGGTTGTTAACGACCATATACTAGCACAATGTACCAAATTTCAACTCACTCGGATGAAATTTGCTCTTCCAAGAGGTTCCAAAACCAAATCTCGGGATCGGTTTATATGGGGCTATGTACGATTATGGACTGATGTGGACCACTTTTGGCATGGCTGTTAAATATCATATACTACCACCACGTAACAATTTCAAGCATATCGGATGAATTTTGCTTCTCCAAAAGGCACCGGAGGTCAAATCTGGGGATCGGTTTATATGGGAGCTATATATAATTATGGACTGATAGGAACCAATTCCTGCATGGTTGTTGGATACCATATACTAACATCACGTACCAAATTTCAACCGAATGGCAAGAATTTTGCTCTTCCAAGGGGCTCTGGAGGTCAAATATGGGGATCGGTTTATATGGGGCCTATATATAATTATGGACCGATATCGACCAATTTTTGCATGGGAGTTTGAGGCCATATATTAACACCACGTACCAAATTTCAACTGAATCAGATGAATTTTGGTCTTCCAACAGGTTCCGGAGGTCAAATCTGGTGATCGGTTTATATGGGGGCTATATATAATTATGAACCGATGTGGACCAATTTTTGCATGGTTGTTATAGACCATATACTAACATCACGTACAAAATTTCAGCCGGATCGGATGAAATTTGCTTCTCTTAGCGGTCTCGCAAGCCAAATCGAGGGATCGGTTTATATGGGGGCTATATATAATTATGGACCGATGTGGACCAATTTTTGTATGGTTGTTAGAGACCATATACTAACACCATGTACCATATTTCAGCCGGATCGGATGAAATTTGCTTCTCTTAGAGGCCTCGCAAGCCAAATCGGGGGATCGGTTTATATGGGGGCTATATATAATTATGGACCGATGTGGACCAATTTTTGCATGGTTGTTAGAGACCATATACTAACACCATGTACCAAATTTCAGCCGGATCGGATGAAATTTGCTTCTCTTAGGGGCCTCGCAAGCCAAATCGGGGGATCGGTTTATATGGGGGCTATATATAATTATGGACCGATGTGGACCAATTTTTGCATGGTTGTTAGAGACCATATACTAACACCATGTACCAAATTTCAGCCGGATCGGATGAAATTTGCTTCTCTTAGAGGCCTCGCAAGCCAAATTTTGGGGTCCGTTTATATGGGGGCTATACGTAAAAGTGGACCGATATGGCCCATTTGCAATACCATCCGACCTACATCAATAACAACTACTTGTGCCAAGTTTCAAGTCGATAGCTTGTTTCGTTCGGAAGTTAGCGTGATTTCAACAGACGGACGGACGGACGGACGGACGGACATGCTCAGATCGACTCAGAATTTCACCACGACCCAGAATATATATACTTTATGGGGTCTTAGAGCAATATTTCGATGTGTTACAAACGGAATGACAAAGTTAATATACCCCCCATCCTATGGTGGTGGGTATAAAAATTTAAAAGTTAAAAGTAAATAATACTGTAAAGGCAATTTGCATTGCTTCAAAGACATGCAATTTAATAACAAAATATTAAAAAAAAAACACAATATTTGGAAAATAGGTGTAGTCTTTTGTTACAGTGTTTTCAATTTGTTCAAGAATTTTATCTACAAAAAGTTATCACATAATTTAAAATTTTTGTCGTAAATAAAAAATGTCATTCCAGAATTACAGCCAATTTCGTTTACATTAAGCACTATTCTTTTTGAGAAACCAGTGATTTTATGACGCAATTATTACACATTTTGAGGCTACGTAGTAAAATGTAGTAACATTTTGCACAGTTTTGGGGTTTATATAAAAAAATTCCTTAATTTCAGTTTCTAAAACTTGGGTTTGGTATAATTAAAGTTTTTTGTTTTGTACACCGAAAAAAAGTGAACTGTTTTATAGGAAGAATGAACTGCGTGGAAAATTGAACCAAATCATGACCATTTTAACCATACAGTAGTTCATTCTTACTATTTTTGGGAATCGTATGAAAAATTTCATTTGTTTTAGTTCATTTTGAACTTATGTGTACGGTCATTGAACTTTATACTCACGATTAGTTCATAAAATTTTTGAGACATACTTAAAAAAAGTAAGATTTCATTAAGCTTTGGAAAATTTCGATAAAAACAATAAAATTTAACTAAAAGCAAGTAATTTTTTCCAATAAAAATAAGTTAAATTTAGCGTTAGTTTAACTACGGAAATTTTTTTCTGTGTGTAAATGAAGTTTCTTTAAACCTGTTCGTGTGTTTGCACACTATACTACATTGAAAATATATTTTTCACAACAATGAGTACAAGCTCAATGGCAAGGGACCTCCTTTTTATGGCCGAGTCCGAAAGGCGTTCCACATTCCAGTGAAACCACTTAGAGAAGCTTTGAAACCCTCAGAAATGTCACCAGCGTTACTGAGGTGGGGTAATCCACCGCTGAAAGACTTTTTGGTGTTCGGTCGTAGCAGGTATCGAACCCACGACCTTGTGTATGCAAGGCGGGCATGCTAACCATTGCACCATGGTGACAATGGTTGGCATGCCCGCCTTTGATTTTTTTCTTTAAAATTTTACTTCAAATTTTGGGGGACTTATTTGTGAAATTTGCGACCCTTCGTAAGAAGGTAAAGAGGTAGTTTTTTATTTGTAAAAAAAAACAATTTTGGAAGAAATTGGCTTTAAATTAAATGATATATTGAATCTTTGGTTTAACGATTAAAGGGCGAAAGTACCAGGAAAGCAAATGTAGATAAATCTTAGTTTAGTTTTTAGTAAATATTTTTCGACAATTTCCCTACGGGAAATGGATCAACCCCAGGACCGGTACAGGGTTAGTGCCTGGAGTGTATGGACCAGTCACAGTTCTGGTCCAAGCGTATGGAATGGACCGGTCACTTTAACATGGGTTTGTCATTGGCTGGGAAAATTTGCACTTTAGAACATGACTTGGACTCATCCCAAAGGACACGTCCTGGAACAACTTAGTAGGACTACCCCATAGACAACTGCTCATGAAACAAACTTTTAGGACCATGTTTCCATCCGTATTGCACGAGAAACGAATATGTTGAACAATATATAATAGTTGTATTGTAGTAAAAGTGTGGATTCAATCACCCTTATTCCTGAAGTCGCCCTCGATGAATTTTGGTCTTCCAACAGGTTCCGGAGGTCAAATCTGGTGATCGGTTTATATGGGGGCTATATATAATTATGAACCGATGTGGACCAATTTTTGCATGGTTGTTATAGACCATATACTAACATCACGTACAAAATTTCAGCCGGATCGGATGAAATTTGCTTCTCTTAGCGGTCTCGCAAGCCAAATCGAGGGATCGGTTTATATGGGGGCTATATATAATTATGGACCGATGTGGACCAATTTTTGTATGGTTGTTAGAGACCATATACTAACACCATGTACCATATTTCAGCCGGATCGGATGAAATTTGCTTCTCTTAGAGGCCTCGCAAGCCAAATCGGGGGATCGGTTTATATGGGGGCTATATATAATTATGGACCGATGTGGACCAATTTTTGCATGGTTGTTAGAGACCATATACTAACACCATGTACCAAATTTCAGCCGGATCGGATGAAATTTGCTTCTCTTAGGGGCCTCGCAAGCCAAATCGGGGGATCGGTTTATATGGGGGCTATATATAATTATGGACCGATGTGGACCAATTTTTGCATGGTTGTTAGAGACCATATACTAACACCATGTACCAAATTTCAGCCGGATCGGATGAAATTTGCTTCTCTTAGAGGCCTCGCAAGCCAAATTTTGGGGTCCGTTTATATGGGGGCTATACGTAAAAGTGGACCGATATGGCCCATTTGCAATACCATCCGACCTACATCAATAACAACTACTTGTGCCAAGTTTCAAGTCGATAGCTTGTTTCGTTCGGAAGTTAGCGTGATTTCAACAGACGGACGGACGGACGGACGGACGGACGGACGGACATGCTCAGATCGACTCAGAATTTCACCACGACCCAGAATATATATACTTTATGGGGTCTTAGAGCAATATTTCGATGTGTTACAAACGGAATGACAAAGTTAATATACCCCCCATCCTATGGTGGTGGGTATAAAAATTTAAAAGTTAAAAGTAAATAATACTGTAAAGGCAATTTGCATTGCTTCAAAGACATGCAATTTAATAACAAAATATTAAAAAAAAAAACACAATATTTGGAAAATAGGTGTAGTCTTTTGTTACAGTGTTTTCAATTTGTTCAAGAATTTTATCTACAAAAAGTTATCACATAATTTAAAATTTTTGTCGTAAATAAAAAATGTCATTCCAGATTTACAGCCAATTTCGTTTACATTAAGCACTATTCTTTTTGAGAAACCAGTGATTTTATGACGCAATTATTACACATTTTGAGGCTACGTAGTAAAATGTAGTAACATTTTGCACAGTTTTGGGGTTTATATAAAAAAATTCCTTAATTTCAGTTTCTAAAACTTGGGTTTGGTATAATTAAAGTTTTTTGTTTTGTACACCGAAAAAAAGTGAACTGTTTTATAGGAAGAATGAACTGCGTGGAAAATTGAACCAAATCATGACCATTTTAACCATACAGTAGTTCATTCTTACTATTTTTGGGAATCGTATGAAAAATTTCATTTGTTTTAGTTCATTTTGAACTTATGTGTACGGTCATTGAACTTTATACTCACGATTAGTTCATAAAATTTTTGAGACATACTTAAAAAAAGTAAGATTTCATTAAGCTTTGGAAAATTTCGATAAAAACAATAAAATTTAACTAAAAGCAAGTAATTTTTTCCAATAAAAATAAGTTAAATTTAGCGTTAGTTTAACTACGGAAATTTTTTTCTGTGTGTAAATGAAGTTTCTTTAAACCTGTTCGTGTGTTTGCACACTATACTACATTGAAAATATATTTTTCACAACAATGAGTACAAGCTCAATGGCAAGGGACCTCCTTTTTATGGCCGAGTCCGAAAGGCGTTCCACATTCCAGTGAAACCACTTAGAGAAGCTTTGAAACCCTCAGAAATGTCACCAGCGTTACTGAGGTGGGGTAATCCACCGCTGAAAGACTTTTTGGTGTTCGGTCGTAGCAGGTATCGAACCCACGACCTTGTGTATGCAAGGCGGGCATGCTAACCATTGCACCATGGTGACAATGGTTGGCATGCCCGCCTTTGATTTTTTTCTTTAAAATTTTACTTCAAATTTTGGGGGACTTATTTGTGAAATTTGCGACCCTTCGTAAGAAGGTAAAGAGGTAGTTTTTTATTTGTAAAAAAAAACAATTTTGGAAGAAATTGGCTTTAAATTAAATGATATATTGAATCTTTGGTTTAACGATTAAAGGGCGAAAGTACCAGGAAAGCAAATGTAGATAAATCTTAGTTTAGTTTTTAGTAAATATTTTTCGACAATTTCCCTACGGGAAATGGATCAACCCCAGGACCGGTACAGGGTTAGTGCCTGGAGTGTATGGACCAGTCACAGTTCTGGTCCAAGCGTATGGAATGGACCGGTCACTTTAACATGGGTTTGTCATTGGCTGGGAAAATTTGCACTTTAGAACATGACTTGGACTCATCCCAAAGGACACGTCCTGGAACAACTTAGTAGGACTACCCCATAGACAACTGCTCATGAAACAAACTTTTAGGACCATGTTTCCATCCGTATTGCACGAGAAACGAATATGTTGAACAATATATAATAGTTGTATTGTAGTAAAAGTGTGGATTCAATCACCCTTATTCCTGAAGTCGCCCTCGCTCTCGCCGTCGCTTTTTGTCGTCTGTCGCTTTTAAGTCGCCTCGTCATTCATTTGGTATTCCTGTGAAGTGGCGACTGCGAAATGACGATTACTTTTTGTACCAATTACAATACTCGGTAATAAAAGGCCAATATCACTAGAAAACAATCAGCTGATGTGCAAAAAATTAATTTTAATTTTTACGGTTTAAAATATTTTTATTTCTGACGCAATTCTGTGTCGGCAAATCAAGAAAAAATATTTAATTTGACGCGCGACAAAAAGGTGGATATATATTCAAGGACAGTAAAAGCTTCCAAAACTATAAAAATGGCGACGACGCAGAGATCAATGGCACAAGGATTATCGTGAGAGAAAACAATCAGCTGATGTGCAAAACTGAATTTTAATTATTTGCTTTTAAAAATAATAAATGATAAATTTGACTCGGGAAATGATTTACATTATCTAAGTTTGGTGCTAAATAAAATACATTGGCCTTGAAGGGTTTCTATTAAAAATAAATGGAAAAATCAACACGTTTACTTTAATTGTGCAGTTTTCTTTTCTATGATGTGAATGTGATGACCATAACTACTATATATTCAGATCAATTTGGTATAAATAGCGCATTTTTATATCAATAGATTTGTGATCGTGGTCAGCTCAGAACATGAGTTCCTCAAAGAGTGGAAGCTGGAATAAATATTTGAACAGTATTGATTTTTTTAATAATAGTTACAGCTTTTCTACCATTTGTTACAATTTTTCTCTAAAGTTCAAAGGCATTAAACTACAAACCATTTGTTCCAACCGGTTTTAAATCGTTGGAGTCAGTCTAGCTCATCTAATGGCTGATCTCTAGTTCCTTTTATTCCCATTTTTTTATAATTGTTGCAGACTAGTCACTTTACCTCTTACCAATTTCCATTTATTAAATTTATTTTTCAATTATTCGATTAATAAAGTCTAAAAAACTTCTTCAAACATTAATCACTAAACTCGTCGCTGGTAAATTTAACGGCGACAATAAGCGACGATATGGCCGACAAATAGCGACAGCAGGAATACCGATTTTCGTCGATAGCAGAATATATCGACGGTCGGAATACCTATTAGTGGCGGCAGATGAAAAGCGACAAAAAGCGACGGCGAGGGCGACCTCAGGAATAAGGGTGAACAAGATTTTAATATGAAGAGAGTATAAAAATCAATAAATTATATGACAATTAAAATGTTGATAAACTGGAGCACTAGTACCAGTCCTGTAATGCGTCCATTAGTGGCACTTTGTACTATTTTCCCGTAGGGTTATTACACATAATTATTGTTTTTTTTTGTTATTTCTTTAACGACATTTCGTAGCTCAAAGGAAAAATTAGAGTTAAAAATTGCAAAATGTATTTAGCCCCATACGAAGATAAAGATGGGCGCATTTGTGGAAACAAAAGTTAAATTTAAATTCGAAACTATTATGTGGAAAATATGAATATAGTAAATCTTTTTTGCTAAATTTGTTTGTAATTTTACCCTTTTTAGTTTATTTAACTAACATACACAAAAACTAAATAAAATACACAAAGTCAAGAAAACTATTTCATATGGGAGGAATTTTAACTAAAATAAATATAATAATTCCCATGAACATAATAAAATAAAATGCCTTTAGTGCCCTGGATAGTTCACTTTTGAGTTTAGAAAAATGTCTTTATTTTAAAGAACCTGCATCTATGGTCTGAATCAATACCAAAATCCGTATATGAAGTCAAAAGGTAAACTTAAATATATATATATATATATATATATATATATATATATATATATATATATATATATATATATATATATATATATATATATATATATATATATATATATATATATATATATATATATATATATATATAATATATATATATATATATATATATATATATATATATATATATATTTAAGTTTACCTTTGACCTTCATATACGGATTTTGGTATTGATTCAGGCCCATAGATGCAGGTTCTTTTAAAATAAAGACATTTTTCTAAACTCAAAAGTGAACTATCCAGGGCACTAAGGCATAAAATATAATAATTCCCATGAACATAATAAAATAAAATTGCCTTTAGTGCCCTGGATAGTTCACTTTTGAGTTTAGAAAAATGTCTTTATTTTAAAGAACCTGCATCTATGGGCCTGAATCAATACCAAAATCCGTATATGAAGGTCAAAAGGTAAACTTAAATATATATATATATATATATATATATATATATATATATATATATATATATATATATATATATATATATATATATATATATATATATATATATATATATATATATATTTAAGTTTACCTTTTGACCTTCATATACGGATTTTGGTATTGATTCA